>NC_043003.1:65385359-65410359 GCF_006345805.1 Octopus sinensis | reverse complement strand
AAGGATATATAAAATATCCCGGAAACAGCTGTAAGATTTTCTCTTTATAAATGTTCTATCTTTCACAGCCTTGGATTTTTATCTCATTCTATTAATTTTTTATATATACATATGCTGATATATGACCTACGTTGGACTCCTCATTCGTATAATCATCGAAACTGGAGCTTTACTATAGTCTGTGTATAGCACTTATTCACCATTACCTGACACATTTGGGTCTTCTTGACAGCATTACCTCTCATACTCATAACCTATATATATATATCTATATATATATATATATATATATATATTTGAAGTTTGCAGAAAAACAAAAGACGAATACAATTGTATAAAGAAACAAACAGGTGTATTAGTTTGAGGCTCGGGAATGTGAGAAAGTCTTTTACGTTTCGAGCCTACGCTCTTCAACCGAAAGGGACGCAAGGAAACAACAGAGAGAGAATAGAAAAAAATCGGAGTTAGCTTTCAATCATATGTGTGTGTTTATGTGTGTGTGTGTGTGTGTGTACACATTATATCTGTGTGTGTATATATATAAACACACACATGCACACACAAACATATTCACCAATATATATATATATATTATATATATATATATATATATATATATATATATATATATATATATTACTATCTAACTATAAACAGACAGGCAGTCATACAGGAAAACAAGCCGGCAGGCATATAGACAGACGAGGGGAGGTAAAATATTTTTGCATAGAACATCAGAATTAAATGAGTAAGGAAAGGAACCTTGTGATCACAGTATTTTGTTGAGTTCTCAGAAAACGGTAAGCAGAGGCAACGTTGAAACCCCATGTATGCTTGGACATCATTCACGCTGAATTATGCTGTCGGGAATTAATGGAGGTTGTGCTGGGGTGATGGATGTGGCGGTGGGAATACAAATAGTAACGAGAATAAAATGGTGTTGTTAAATAGAATATACCGTTAGGCCGTCGAGAATATTGATTCCTTTTCAAGGCAAAACCATCATTGTTTGTTTGTGTGTATGTGTGAGTGTGTGTGTGTATGTGTGTGTGTGTGTATGTTTGTGTGTGAGTGTGTGTGTGTGTAAGTATGTATGTATATATATATTTCAATTAATCTCACAATAATGACTTTTATTACTTTTATTCCTACCTCAGTTTATCTAATTGTATATATTTTTCATTACTTTTCATAAAAAGCCTTTACTTTTTGTTTTTACAATGTGCGTTTTCGTTGATTTTTCTTACTTTCCCCTTATATTCTCAGGTTAAGTTTCTATTTTCTTTTTGTAACATATTTATATTCTATTCTATTATATATATTTATATATATATATTTGTATACGTATTTATATTCACACACACATACAAAGATGATTCTTGCCTCAAATATATATATATGTTATCATTATTACGAATTTGGGATTTTACCGATAGGACCTCAACTTCAATTTCAGGACAATCTTATTTTCTGGAGTACACATAGAAAGTTATATCCAAAATACTAATTTAATAATATAATCATTTTAAATACTACTATATCGTACAATAAAATAAAGTACATTAGAATTAATTGAAAATTATATAAACGCATTTTAAAATATATATATACCCTACATGTGATTAGTCTGTGGATAATATTATAAAAGAAGAGATACATATATGCCTGTATGTATGTACGTACGCATGTGTTCGTCTGACTTGTAATTCCTTTAAATCATATATATATATATATATAATATATATATATATATATATATATATATTATATATATATATATATAATATATATATATATATATGTCTGTGTGTGTGTGTGTATAATCATTTCCAGAATCCTCTCTCATAGGAAACTAAATCATCGCCAAAGACATCCAGAGCGGCCGTGATATCCTTGCTTCTATACTCTCATTTTTATTTTGTTCTCATTGTACAAGAACTCCATGTTATTATAAATAGGTATATGCAAACGCACATACGCAGTACGCACGCACATAAATACACAAACACACAAACGCATACGCGCAAGCTTGCACAAACACGAACATATTTTATAGAAAATATGTCAGTGACATTTATTTATTATGTTCTTTCTCTTTTTTGCATAATTTTTTTTCCAGTCTGGAAGGAATATAAAAAAGATCTTACACCAATGAGTAACTTCGCTTCGCCATCATAGTTTCATCTTTTTAATGAAGAGCTATGAGCTCACGTTATTACCTCGTTATTGAAGGCTTTCTCAGTGTGACTGGTACGCAATTAGCTGTACGATTGGATGATAGATTTCTACGTCGTCCGTCAAGTGTTTATTTCGTATATGTGAATAACATGTTGTCTGTATATGAAAAGTTTTAACGCGAAGGGAAGTAAATCTAAGTGAGTCGAAATAGCGCTGATGCTTCCATGCTAGCATGACCACCAACGTAGTTTCTTCTTTAAGTGGAGGCGCAATGGCCCAGTGGTTAGGTCATCGGACACGTTGTCATAGGACCGCGGTTTCGATTCCCAGACCGGTCGTTGTGAGTGTTTATTGAGCAAAAAAACTTTAAGCTCGGCAGGGGATGGTGGCGAACCCTGCTGTACTCTTTCACCACGACTTTCTCTCACTCCTACTTCCTGTTTCTCTCATGCCTGTAATTCAGAGAGCCAGCCTTGTCACACTCTGTGTCACGTTAAGGGTACACGTGTCTGTGGAGTGCTCAGACACTTGCACGTAAATTTCACGCGCACGCTGTTCCGTTAATCGGATCAACTGGAACCTCGTCGTCGTAAACGACGGAGTGCCAGTCAGTCAGACATAAATTTAAAAGTAGAGTCATCGGAAACGAGTTAGAACTAGATGAATCCTCGAGGCGATTTAGAGACACAAGTCTCCAATATTCAAGTGGATAAAAAATTTCAGCAGAAGGGCACACAGGCGTCATGTCCTGCATGTGACCCGGCCTCCTTACGGTATTTAGAGTTAGCGGCCGAAACACTTCCCAGCTGCACGTTTCTCCTCTCATGACCTGCTGCTCAGCTCTCATGAGAGTTTCTCATCACCAAATGCTGCTTCTATTTTCAATCATTATTTTCAGAAATTATGTGTCGTTTTCTATAGTGCATTGCAATTGCTTCTGTGTGTTTATGGTGAGACAGCAGTCGTGGGTATGGCTAATAAAATAGTCAAAAATCTTGTCATTTACATCTTACCCGTTTGTGGTAAAAGTATGATTATCCAGCTATAGCCGTGTGCTTAGAAACTTCGCTTGACAACAACGTGGGTTCGGTTTTCGCTACACTGAGTAGCACCTTTGGAAAATGTCTTCTACTAAATCCCCGGACCAGCCACTGAGTGAATTTGGTAGAAGTAAACAGTGTAGAAGCGCAACGTGTACTTAAATATTTAGACAAGTTTCGGACACAATTCATCCAGGCCATAACTAATATGAGTAACTTGTTTGCATGTTTAAATGTTGCCATTGACTAACTTTGTAATTTTAGTGTTTCGTAACTTATAATTAATTGCAGTTTATGCTTTGTTGCACCGACTTTACGAGGATTTTTGTAATGTGGTCATCTACACTTTTTCATACGCGTAATACACTTTAGCGGTGATTTGCTTCCTTTTTATTTTGGTAAAACGTGTGATGTCTGATCCATTTTTTGCATTGAGTTGGGTTGTCCGGAAAGTTCGTGCCGATTTATAATAGCTTACCTTTCGACTTAATTTAGAACATGGTTGAGTCCATAAAATAGGATTTGACTACACCTCCATTTAGAGCACAGTTTAAGCTATCTTTTCGTGGAAGAAGGTTTATGTTCCTGTGTTAATTCTGTAACCTTTTAAAATGGAAGATAAGAAAGTTTATTTTCGGCACTTGATGCTTTGGGAACCTAACAAAAATTACTGCAGCTCGGCTGGGATATGTTACACCACCCTCTATATTCACCAAATATTGCTCCTTCGGATTTCCACTTATTCAGGTCTCTGCAGAATAGTCGTAATAGTAAAAAATTTCAATTCCTTGGATGACGTAAAAAGATACCTTGATGAATTCTTTGCCATGAAACCACCTCAATTCTGGAAAGAGGGTATTTTCAAGTTAAAAGAAAGATGGAGACGCATTGTGCAACAAAATGGTTCATATTTGGTTGATTAAAAATGTAATGGCAAGTATTTATTGATCTTTTTCTCTCCTTTAAAAATCGGCACGAGCTTTCCGGACAACCCAATATTTTTTTTTATTTCTGTAGTTGTATTGAGTACTCTATTAATTTCTTGAAGTAACCATTATTAAATACTGCTTATTTTATTTTGTATATCTCTTTATTCGGCGCTTTGTGCTTAGGACAGAAAATCTAAATGTTGTTATAGGAGATATCGCCTCGGCATTCGTTGTCTCCATGTGAGTACATAATTTTATTTATGTCTTTCTACAAATAGATCAAGTGTAGTTGTTATTTTCTTTATGGCTAAAAATGGAGGAATTCTTTTGCTACAAGTTTATTTGTACATTCCTTCAAATTGAATGTTGATAAGGAGTTGTGTATCGGTGATTATATAATTCATGTTATCTTAGGGCGTATCCAATACAATGAATATATTAATCATGAATCTAGTTTATATCATATACTCATGTCAGTGCATCATGTTCTATCTATTGTAACCATATGGAAGACTGTGAAGATGTGCCCTAAAGGAGAAAGCATTTCTATTCCATCAGTTTCTTTATATAATTACACATTGTTTTCCTTTTGGTCTATGCATCAATAAGATAATCAATATATTCACTAGTACAGCCTGTGATATTATTATTATTGGGTGTTTGTATGTGAAACATAATTTTTATTTCAACTCCTGTGGTAGCCTCTAATATCTCCAGCTTTTTTTACTGAAGGACGTGCGGTTTCTGATGTGTATAAAGGAAACTCTGTGCACACGTACACACACACACACAACACACATATATATATATATATATATATATATATATATATATATACCGCAATCCCTCAACTATCGTGAGTGTTTCGTTCCAAAATACCCCGCGATAGCTGAAAATCCGAGAAGGAGAGACAGTACAGTACTGTATACTTTTTTATTATCTTTATTATTCATTTTATTGTATTATAAATGCAAAACAACACCACAGAAGAATTTGCCGTATGCTTAAATAATATATATATATATATATATATATATAGAGAGAGAGAGAGAGAGAGAGAGAGAGAGAGAGAGAGAGAGACAGAGAGAGACAGAGAGAGAGAGAGAGAGAGAGACAGAGAGAGACAGAGAGACAGAGAAAGAGTGAGAGAGGGAGAGAAATACACAGAGAGACAGAGACAGATTATGAGAGGTAATGGTGTCAATAAAATCCAAAGTTGTCAGGTAATAAAGAATAAGTGCTACGAACAGACTACAGTTAAGCTCCAGGTTCGGTAATTATGCGAATGAGGAGTCCAACGTAGATCATATATCAGCATGTGTATATATAAAAAAAAATCCAAGGCTGTGAAAGATTTCAGAACATTTATAAATAGGTCTTACAGCTGTTTGCGGGATATTTTATATATCCCTTCATCGGAGACGGTGTGAGAAAATGGTTAAGCAATAGTTATTTTAGATAAGATATGAAATAGTGAGTAAAATGGAGGAATGAAAATAGACGTGAGATATGCAGGGATATGGCATCTGTAGATCCATTATTTAGGCAGAATGGTATACATATAAGTTTCCTGTACCATGTGAGTAAGTTTCAATAGTATTTATACTAAATATTTCGCTTATTGTTTTCTATGAATATTAGACATATCATTTACAATAAATAGTTTAATTATAAATTTTATAAACCTGAAATTACTAGTGATTTCTATTAAACATTTTTTTCAAATTACTTATTAAGTTGTAACGATAATTGACAGCTAAATATAAATATAAGTTTTTTGTGTTTGAATATTCTTTCCTTCCTTATTTGGCTTTCCTATCCTAACAAAATACAGCCTCACCAGTTATTTTACTTCATATACGGAAGTTTAAAGAAACACATATATGGAAATTCATAGAGAGAATGCCAGACTAATATTTTAATATTATTTTATATACTAGCACTCACTTTATTTTATTAGCCTTGTTTAAAACAGACATGACTCCAAACTTATGTACTTCTGATGTCTTACTAATTTTTATCTAAGTTACCGACGAGTATTTTCTGACAGCTCAGATTTTCTGTTAAGAATAATACCATTGTCTTTCTTTACGAAGCAAATTGTACAGCAACCTGAGAAATATAAACTATAATCCATTTAAACATCTAACCTCCTCCATTTACATAAATATCAATGAATTTGTTGAACTGTGTTTACTAAGTTACATCATATATTGTGTGGTAAGTAGCTTGCTTACCAACCACATGGTTCCGGGTTCAGTCCATGCGTGTATGTGTGGATGGGTGTTGGTATGTTATGTGTATGTTTGCGTGCGTGTGCGTGTGTGTTTGTGTCGTCACTTACGAAACTTTTCATCCAAGGAACTATTGTAACAATGCTGTAAGATACAATGTTTTCCAAGAGGCCACCACGCATTCCAACTTGTAACGCCTCACAAAGAAAACACAACTACGTAATTGTATAATTATTATGTGTGAAACCTTACAAAATTGTAGTAGCTACATTAGAAGTTTCCTTGTTGCCATAGGCTTTTTAAGAGTCAACAAATGTTGAACAAATGCTGTCAAAACTTGAATTTAAGTTAGCAATCATAGACATTATATTATAACAATTGTTCCATCGTATACTGAACATTATAGCTGTGCGGACTGGTACACACAGCTTAGCTGCTACTTTTAGGCACCAAAAGAAGAGAAATACTTCTTTTCTATCGTGGTTCCAATGAATGATCGTGGTTAAAGCATGAGAAAATATAGCTAATCGTTGATCAGTCTTTAATATTGAAGTCGTCAATAAAATATTTTTGAATTCTGTAAACAAATTTTATCAAAATATCATCAGAAAGTAATTAAATTTTACCGAAAATTTCACTATTTAAATGAACATATTAATCCCTATACGCTGAAATTTATCATATTCTTTACATGATTTTGGAATATTTCTAGTTCTACTATCTAATTCGTAGTTTTGTGTGAAAAGCTGCCTGTAATCAAAATATTGTTGAAAGTTCAGCAATTTCTTATCAATTTTACAGACTTTACGTAAAGACATATCTTCATACTTCATAACTGGAAAATTAATTTAAATCAAACTTGTCTACTGACATTTCTATTGCATTTATAATAATTATTTAATCAACTATCATCTGTTTTTATTGTTGCCGTAGTTTTCTTTTATATATTTTCCTTCTTACCTGATGATTTTCTTTCTCTTCTTTACATTTAATAACACTCTACCATCTTTTGTTCTTTTCCGAATAGTGTGCTTCCATTTCTCTCGGGTTATTGGTTTTCATACAATTAAATCCATTTACTTGTCTATCTTACTTTCTTTAATTTCATTCACAAGCATATTGCTTTCTCCATCAGTTCACTGAATACTATATTTATATATAATTCTATGCACATATATACAAACACACATACACACACACATATACATATATATATATATATATATATATATATATTATATATATATATATATATATATATATATATATATATATATATATATATATATATATATATAAGTTTAAAAATTCAAAGAAAATGGAGAATGCATACATAGAATAATCAATTTAGATTCATAGTCCTGTCAAATTAATAAGTTCATTCACATTACCTACGCTGCGTTTCGGCTAATTGCCGTCTTTCATATTTTAAAGTGCATTATTAAGTTGAGGAAAGCAAAATACCTCCTCAGGGCAAGATTAAATATATTTTTCACATCCTAAATGATAGAGAGTTTACAAGCTTGCCCCTACTTTGCATACTGTTCAGCATGCCATTAACATATTCCCTACGTTTATTATTGAAAAAATAAATCTAGGTATGTACCAAATTGCTACTTTTTATTCATTTGTTTTATATCAACACTTTATTTACTCTTTATAAAATTTATATTAGTTACTAGTAAATACAATTATCAATCCAAATATATTAGCTGATAAGCTAGATTCATAGATGTGTGTGTGTGTCTATTCAATTTATGGTATAGTTGCACGATTCATATGTGTTATACGGTGTTTATTTTAACCATATTTATTTAAATTTAGGCTTCTATTCCTAAATCGTTAATCATTTTGGTCAAATGTGAGGAATGAGAACGTAGAGGAATGTGTTATGGACATACTGAATAAGATCAAAAGTAGCCGTAGGCTTGTAAACAGCTAATCGGCACTACCAAAAGAATGGAATTGTTACATCACCTAGTTTTTCTGAACAATGTCTATCTTTTGTCCTGTAGGGTCAAAATATCAACTTCCAGCTATTTGTAGAACAGAATGCAAGATGCATATGCTGCAATTCAATCGGAATAAACTGTCCATCGGTTTAAGTGCGAAAACATCAGCTAATCTTGCCCTGAGGAGCTTTTTGCTTTTTCAACATAATAATGCGATTTAAAATATAAATGACAGCAATCAGCCGAAACGCGGCGTAGGCAATATCAATTAACTTATTAATTTGACTGGACTATGATAATAAATTGATTATGTTGTATACGTATCCTACGTTTTCCTTCATTTTTAAACTTAATTTATCCTATATCGAAAATTATGGAAATTCGCATAGCCACAACGGGAATTTCAGAGGCGTAAAGTACAAGTATTGAAGAGGAATCAACGATAAATACTAGTACATATAAACGTGAAAACTGTCCAGTATCGTTAATCGATTTAAGTTTAAATCTGATATACGATTGGATGACATACGCATAAAAAAAAACAACTTCTTTCTATACAGACTTATACATAAATACATACATACATACACAACACACAAATATATATATATATATATACATATAATATATATATATATTATATATATATATATATATATATATTATAATATATATATATATATACATATTCTGTTATTCTTTCAATCCTTTACAAGTATCAGCCCAAAGGTGTGTAGCTACACTGAACCACTGATAATATATATATATATATATATATATATATATATAATATATATATATATATATATATATGTGTGTGTGGTGTGTGTGTGTGTTTGTATGTATGCATGCATGCATGCATTATGTTTGTATCTAAAATTAAATATAAGGATAAAATCTTTATCAGAGTTTATCAAGTATTCAGCGTGAAAAGCTAGTTAAGGGAACAATTTGTACAAGATATAGGATTAAGGGCATTACTACACAAAAATGCCTCAGGCGATACGGGACTCCTAAAATCAAAACTACCTTAATAAATATACATTGTACCGACAGGAAGGGAACGCAACTTAGAAGTCGTTTCTTAAAAACAGATTCAGCTGCAAATCATATGATTTTATAGTTAGTGTTTTCTAATCGTCGGTGCAGGTATACTCAGAACAAAAAAAAAATAAATGAAATTCACACGCCTAATGTAGCCAACATAGCATATAGAAATTTTCACACATATATCCATGTAAAAGGCGGGCTTTTCAAATTAGATCTCGTTACACGAGTACATACGGAATAATTCAGCACTGAATATATTCCGGTTAAATCTAAAATTAAATATACAGATAAAATCTAAATAAAACTGAGAACCGATTCGTTCCCTTAAAATTTCTTCAAGACGGTGACCCAGCCTGGCTTGAGTCTGATAACTGAAGGAAGTAAAAGATAAAAGATATAAAGAGAAAGAAAAAGCGAGAGACAACGAGAAAGGTTCGCATAGACAGATAGACAGACAGAGAGGGGGAAATAGATAGATAGATAGATAGATAGATAGATAGATAGATAGATAGATAGATAGATAGATATGTTTCTTTATTAGCCACACAGGGCTGCACACAGATAGAACAAATTACAAGGTAGAGCTTTTCTTCTGAAGGTAAAAAAAAAATGGAAGGGGGAGTTTCGATCAAAAGGGATCGTAAAAGGAGAGAAAGAGGACAAAAAAAGGGGGGTTAAAAAAAAAGGGGGAGAGGGGAAAAAAAAATTGATCTATAGGGATCGTTATCACAGAAATGTCAATATGAAGTGTAAAGGGGAGGACAGGTGAGGTTTACCCGTGGAAAGAAAAGATTACGGAAAAGACCACGGTAACCTCGGTCAATGGAGTCACATGTTATATTTCTTTTTTTTTTTTTTTTTGCAAATAAGCAACTCTCTGTTTTCAATTTCTGGGTTCATAGGATCATGCTCAAGGTGGCTTCGTCATTCATACGTGCCATTCTTGCTACATTCACCCATCTTTTTTTAAAACATTCGCTAGACAAAACTTGCCTCTCTACTCTCACTTTCCTTTTCAAGTGGTACTTGAAGAAGTTGATGAGAGATTGACCAGAGAGGAAAGTGTTTGTCTCCAATCCTTTCAGACGCGTCCACCAGATACATTCTTTCGCCATAGCCACAAGGATGATGAAAATAGCTCTTCCTTCCCGTTGAAGGAGGGAGGCGTGACAATATTAACGAAGACTCAGCTGATAAACCGACTCGTCCCACACGTGACAGCAGTTGTTCGACACAAGCCCACAGGTCGGAAATTGTTGGACACTGCACGAGTGCGTGCAGAACAGATAGATAGGTAGGTAGATAGACAGACAGACAGACAGACAGACAGCTAGATAGATAGATAGATAGATAGATAGATAGATAGATAGATAGATAGATAGATAGATAGATAGATAGATAGATAGATAGATAGATAGAAGGGGAAAGATATATATATATAGTTATACATATTCACACACATGCAATTATGAATACGTATGTATTCTCTTCTATTCCAGGCACAAGGACCGAAATTTTTTGGGAAGGGGTCAGTCGATTAGATCGACACCAGTATGGAACTGATACTTAATTTATCGTTCCCGAAAGAAGAAAAGCAAAGTCGACCTCGGCAGAATTTGAGCTCAGAACAAAAAGACAGACGAAATGCCGCTAAGCATTTCGTCCGGTGTGCTAATGTTTCTGCCAGCTCGCCGTCTTACGAATAAGTATGTACTAAGAATTAACGAAATGTATAGCTATATTTACTTGAGTTCGGTGTTGAAGGCGTGTGTGCATGTGTGTGTGTGAATGTGTGTATTTCTGTCACACTATTCATGAATATATACGTCTTCGTATGATTCAAATAATTTTTCTATTAAATTTTATGATTGATAATAAATGTGAATACTAAGAAATAACCACATTCATCGGGGATATCATGTGTATAATTAACCAGGAATTGTAGAGACTAACCCAGCCCGAACGTAATGAAATATACGTTCTTGATCTCAAAGATTTAAATTGTAGAAGCTGAAATATATTTTCACGTCTTGCATGTTTGTTTGATTTATGTGGTTGCACTTAGAATATATTTCTATCAAATGATTTCATTATGGACAATGGTTTTCTCTATTTTCATTGAAACTAAATGAGGTGCAGAAATACATTGATTACTTTCTAATACTCATTTGTTAATTGAGAAATTGTTTTAAAATTGATGACATCATACATCACTAATGATTTTTGTAGAAGCTATATGCTTATATGGATAAATCTGAAATTAAGCATTATTTACTGTTTCTATACAATTACAATATAATTTTCTGATATGAATTTCGTTATTCAGCGATTGTCTTCGGGTGCCGTTTTGTACAGCTATACAGATTTTCTGAAATCTGTTTGTATATACAGTAAACTCTCGATTATTGCGAGTGCTGCGTTCCAAGACCTCCCACAGAAATAGTTAAAATCTAAAACTTTATATATATATATTGGCTGCAGAAACTCGCGATATACCGAGGAGTCCGCAATATAAATTTACATATATTAGCCAGAGATCTGTGATGTACTGAGTGCGCTATAGGTGGAACCGTGATGTACTGCGTGCGTGATAGGTGAGCCGCGATATGGCAAAGAATTACTGTAAATTGTAAACCAATTGGTTATTGACCAGTCGTTATATTTTCATTCATGTTGGAGGTGGTGCTGGGTGTCGTAATGATAGCATTGTTATAATACTGATGCTGGTGTTTTTAATGATGGTGATGATTTTGCTATTATTAGGGATGGTGTCAGAACCAAATTATAATCTATAAATACCCTAAGCAATTAAAAGATTTGGTCCCCCCCCCCGTTCATATGTGTATTTCAAAATATATACAATAATAAACCATAAAATATTGTTCTATTTTTCAAAATGAAACAAAACTAACAATCAGATGGAAAATAATGTTTATTTTTGTATACTTCCTCGTTATTTAAAAAGTTTTCTCGTACATTTTTAATTGCAAAGTCTTCGATCAGATCCTCATTATGACACCATAAACACTTCGAAATATATTTCCGATCATATAAACCACTTCCAATATTATTTTTGTAAGTTGAAAGTGATTTTTTTTTGTGCCGTAAACCATGTACCATTTCTAGATTGCCTGCCTTTCCATGTTGCCTTAAGCACGTGCTTATTTTACTTAATATTGATCCAGCGCTAGATGACGTTGCGTTTGTAGGTATTGGCTATTGTTTGTGTGTGTGCGTGTGTATTTTACACTCCAAATTCTCCCCCAAATATGTGCTATGTCCTCTTTTTCCATTTCTACCAGACTCTTCTCTTCAGAGACGGTTGAGCTCGTCCCACCTCCACTCAAACGTAACTACCACTCCACTCATTTCTTTCTCATGTCACCCATGCTGTTTCTGCTCCAGAGATCACTTTTACCTCTTTTTTCAGTTCATCTTCAAACTTCTGCAATTCTTCGTCAACACGTTTATTTTTTTATGTGTGCGCGTGTGTAGAGGGTGGTATTTGTTTGTTTCATTTTTTGTTGTTTTTCGTTTTTACTTCTTTTTTTCTTCGTTTCAGCAGCTGTCAGCAACATGCAACATTTATTTTATCAAACTCACTGGTCTTCGAGACACTTCGAAGTTCATGCGTTTACGTAAACAATAATTAAATTTAAATTGATTATATGCATTTCATCTCTCAGATGCACTTCTAGCAATTACACAACCTGAAACATTACATTAAGCTTTTATTACATCGCACCAAATTGTGATTCCCTTAAATTTAACGTATTTTCTCTACTTCTGCATTACCCCACGCAACTTAAGTTCTGTTAGTTTATGAGATGTATGTATATATATGTGTGTTTGTATATATATATATATTATATATATATATATATATATATACACGAAGCGTAATGATGTTTAACAAGCATCCACCTGCTAGAAATAAGAACTAAAGTCTTAAATTTATCCACCGTATCGCACCAAGATAACAGAAAAAACAGTATGCGAGGAAAACAAAAGGATTAAAACATTTAGCAGCACAAATGAATATATTATGCAATTAGGGATATCCACAACCAGGTTTCGGCTTTTGGGTAATTAAACTCTAAGCCTCGTCAGTGTGGCCTACCGAGCAATAATTCATAACTGTTACGTTAAACCCTGTGCAACTGGTTTTGTTTGGCGCCAAAAATTTTTATAAGCAAAACATTCAAACATTGAGATTTGAAATCAGATGTCCATCCATAGCTATTTATGTTATTGTGCTTGCGATCAACCTATGTCACTGCTGGTGATATCATAATTTTTTTAATTTATCCACAGATGATATGAACAGTAGTGACATCTGATTTCAAATCTCAGTGTTTGAATGTTTTGCTTATATTAGGTAGGGGCATAATTATTGCGGCTTTTTTCAACAAATTTTATTCAACAAAAACAATGTCATTCAACAAAAGCATCTTTAACTGAATATTCCGAAGCATATTCACCATCTACTTCAATTACTGCTTCCATTTGCTTGTCAGATGGTCAGACCGTCATTTAAAGATGTTTTTGTTAAATATTGTTATGTTTTTGTTCAATAAAATTCGTTGAAACAAAACCGCAATAATCATACACCAACCCAAGATATATTATATATATATATATATACACGAAGCGTAATGATGTTTAACAAGCATCCACCTGCTAGAAATAAGAACTAAAGTCTTAAATTTATCCACCGTATCGCACCAAGATAACAGAAAAAACAGTATGCGAGGAAAACAGAAAGGATTAAAACATTTAGCAGCACAAATGAATAATATTATGCAATTAGGGATATCCACAAACCAGGTTTCGGCTTTTGGGTAATTAAACTCTGAGCCTCGTCAGTGTGGCCTACCGAGCAATAATTCATAACTGTTACGTTAAACCCTGTGCAACTGGTTTTGTTTGGCGCCAAAAATTTTTATAAGCAAAACATTCAAACATTGAGATTTGAAATCAGATGTCCATCCATAGCTATTTAATGTTATTGTGCTTGCGATCAACCTATGTCACTGCTGGTGATATCATAATTTTTTTAATTTATCCACAGATGATATGAACAGTAGTGACATCTGATTTCAAATCTCAGTGTTTGAATGTTTTGCTTATATTAGGTAGGGGCATAATTATTGCGGCTTTTTTCAACAAATTTTATTCAACAAAAACAATGTCATTCAACAAAAGCATCTTTAACTGAATATTCCGAAGCATATTCACCATCTACTTCAATTACTGCTTCCCATTTGCTTGTCAGATGGTCAGACCGTCATTTAAAGATGTTTTTGTTAAATATTGTTATTGTTTTTGTTCAATAAAATTCGTTGAAACAAAACCGCAATAATCATACACCAACCCAAGATATATATATATATATATATATGATTCTATAAATTCGATATATAAATATATATGTGTGTGTGTGTATGTATGTATGCATGTATGTATCTATGTAAGAATGCATATGTATGTATGCGTGTGAACGTCTGTTTATATGTCAGGAGTGTGAGTGTACGCGCGCGCACGTTTATACAGAGACCTAGAGAGAAAGAGGTAGAGTATGCCGAGGAAAATGACATCTGCTAACGTTGCAAATATAAAGAGAACAATTCGAATATTCAAATATGATGCAATAGTTTCGTATGCGTTTCGAGACCTTTAAAAAGTGTAAAAGACAGAGAGAAAATCGTAAGCTTCGAAATTAAATAGTCCCATGTTAAAGTTATATCTAATTTGAAATAATATTTAGTTACAGATAAAGATTAGGCTGCAAAAGTAAGTATGCTCTGAGAATTAAATCCATCTTTTATGAGAACTCTTTTGTACATCCGTCACTTCAGATCAGTAAAGTATAATATCCAATGTAGCAGTGAAGAACCGCTTTAATATGTTATATTTCTCTGGATAGGAAAGAAGATATATCATCGATAAATATCTTTAAGCTCTCAGTATGATAATAAAAGTAATTACAGCAGCACAAAATAAAATACTTCATACCTGCCATAACGTTATATATTTATAAGTGTGTGTGTGTATGTATATATACATAAGTATGAATTATGTATGTACACGCACAAATGCTTACACACATACACGCACATACACAGAGACAAACACGCATATACACACACTCACACACACACGCATCTACATATATAGATAGATAAGTAGATAGATAGATAAATAGATAGAGAGATAGACAGATAGAGATAGATAGATAGGTAGGTAGGTAGGTAGGTAGGTAGGTAGGTAGGTAGGTAGGTAGATAGATAGATAGGTAGATAGATAGAGAGATAGATAGATAGATAGATAGATAGATACATACATACATACATAGACAGAGATAGATAGACAGACAAATAGATAGACAGATAGATAGATAGACAGACCGATAGATAGATAGATAGATAGATAGATAGATAGATAGATAGATAGATAGATAGATAGATAGATAGATAGATAGATAGATAGATAGATAGATAGATAGATAGTTCCTTGGTGACTTGTGTACGATGATATTCCTAGGAAACGCGATACATTGAATTGCTCCTCAACAATAATTGTTAGAAACTCCTCGGAGATATATTCCGGAATATAGTTTTGTGATTGATTCCTGTAAGGTAAATTGGCAGGAACTTTGGATTTTTCTTCTATTTTTCTTTCTTTTTTTTCTTTTTTTTTTCCTTTTAGTATTGATATTTTACCTTATTTTGTTTTAGAATAATATTTTAGAAGGGTTTTATGTATATCATTATTTTCACACTTACCCATTAGTTCCAATTTCGAAGCGATGCTTCGGCAAACCAAATTGACAGCCTGATGACTTTTTACTGACACATTTGTAATGAAAAATGAAACTATCAAGGCAGAGAGCAGAGATGTTACTGCCTTTAGTGACTGTCTTGTAGTCGTTACTGATTTTCTTTCAGTTCAAGCTATCGTTGGATTATTTCTACGTGTTATTTTTATATAATTTTCCTTTATTTTTACGTTTACTTTATATTTATGCCCATTAATTTCTTTATTCATCTATGTTGATATTACACACACAAACACACTCATACATATATATATATATATATATATATATATATATATATATATATATATATATATATATATATATATGTATACATGTATATATATGTGTATTGTATGTTCGTGTGTGTGTACATGAATATATATATAAAACGCAAACAAATTTATACACATGTATTCGTATATAGAGCACACATATCAGTATATATAACACATATGTATATAAATAATATACATACTTGCACGTACGTAATATATCATATATATATATATATATATATGTGTATGTGTGTGTGTGTGTGTGTGTGAGTGTGTGTATATATATATATATATTTATATGAGATAGATATCTAAATAAACATTAAATTATACACGCACACATGTATATTTATACATACATATATATATATATATATATATATATATATATGTGTGTGTGTGTGTGTGTGTATGTATAAATATACATATGTATTTATGTGTGTATGTGTATATGCATGTGTGTGTCCATATCTATATATTTATATTTATAAATATACATATGTAAGCATATGTATGTATACATATATGTATGTATGCATGTATGCATGTATGTATGCATGTATGTATATATATATATATATATTGATGGCAAATTGATGGACAGGAAAAAGCCAGTGTTCAGTTCTAGCTGACGTGTTGACACAGCAGTGCATGCTGGGCTATTCTTGATCCTCCCAAAGCAGTAACAACTCATTTGGTGGTCGCAGCTCGAATTTCTTCACTGTCCCATTGGAGCTTCAAATACCGAGACATCGCTGTCAGAGAACAACAAGCGATGGCACTTATCTTAAGAAACAGAACATGTGAAAGGAAGGCAAGTGGCTGGGTGATGATAACAAAAATGAAATTAAAGTTACAATAATAGTAACAATGATAAAAATAATAACGACCATGAACTTGATAACAATGGAAAGAAGAAAATAAATATTGCGTACGTGATGTGTAAAAAATAACAAGTTATTATGAGTGGATGTGTGTGGGTTTGTGTATAGATAGATAGATACATACATACATACATACATACACGCATACATACATACATATAGATATAGATGTATACACACACACACACCACACACACACACATATATATATATATATATATATATATATATATATATATATTTATGTATGTATATATGTATGTATGTAGGTATAAAAGTCGGAGAGAAAACGTGAGAGATCCATAATATATATATATATATATTCTTCTATCCTTTTGTTTGTTTCTGTCATTTGACTGCGGCCACGCTGGAGCAACGCCTTTAGTCGACCAAATCGACCCCAGGACTTAATCTTTGTAAGCCTAGTACTATTCTATCGGCCTCTTTTACCGAACCACTAAGTTACGGGAAATAAACACACCAAGATCCATTGTGGTGAGGGGATAAACACAGACGCACAAACATACACAGACACACACACATACACACACACACACACACACACACACACACACACATATATATATATATATATATATATATATATATATATATATATATATATATATACCACAGGCTTCTTTCAGTTTCCCTCCACCAAATTCACTCACACATCTATGGTCGGCCCGAGGCTATAGTAGAAGACACTTGCCCAAGATGTTACACATTGGGACTGAACCAGGAACCATGTGGTTGGTAAGCAAGCTTTTTACCACACATCCACTCCTCCGCTTTAGCGCTCAAGTACACACACTCACATACACATACACATACACACACTCACAGACATACATAGCATACATGAACATACATGTTTGTCAAGCATGTGATGAACATACATAGGGACATATATGGACATAAATGAATAAGTACATAAACATATATTTATGTGTGCGCGGGTGAGTTTGTGTGTGTTTATGTGTGTGGGTGTTATGAAAACTTTTCATTGAACGTTTATGCACACCCAGTTCTTCGAATAACGTGTTGGCAACTACTTTACCTTAACTAAATCATCCTCTGTTATTTCTCCTCTTTCACTAACGGTGGCATACGAAAGGCAATACATTGCTTAACTATGATTTATAAATAAACACCTCTGAGGAAGATTTGACAGATTATCCTTTCAAAGAATTCATGTGATTGATTCAATCAAACGCTATCTGAATATCAACTACAGCTACGCCGCAAGTAAAAAGCCTGCTGAAATATTTCTGAAGTCCGTGGCTCTTCTAGACTGTAAAAAATAAAAGATTTCTATAAGCTGTTGTTGATACTGTTTATTGGAAATATCAGAAAGCATCGCCCCTAAGGACAGGAGTCAATAACGACGTGATGGTGGAGGATACATCCAAATGTCTTGTGTGTAAGTAGAATGGTTATGTTATATATACACATGCGTATATATTTGTGTGTGGGTGTAGATGGATACACACACACACACACATATATACATATATGTACATATTTATACACACGCAGGTACATATATAGATGTATATACACATGAATATGTATAGGTATGTTTGCATCATAAATATTAGATATATACATGTGACCTGCATGTATATTCTGTCCTCATGCACATACGCGCAGACACATACAAATGCACCCACACACACACACACTCACACAAACACAGATACATATATATATATATATACGTAATTTATGTATGCGTGTTCGCATGTATATATAAATTTTCCTACATCGTTCATTGTTTCAATGTCGCCCGTCGACGTCTTCACAATAAGACGTTTCGAATTTCAAGAACACACACACACAGATGCACACGCACGCTCACACCTACTCACACCGCGAGAAAAAAATAAACAACATTAACGCATTCAGACTCTCTACTCCCTCCTGCACCAAACTATCGACATATTTACGCCAAACACACACGTACACACCTCACTCACACACACACCTCACTCACACACACACTTCCATGTATCCATATATATATATATATATGTATGTGTGTGTGTGTATGTGTGTGTGTGTGTATGTGTGTGTGTATATATGTGTGCGTGTGTGTATGTGTGTGTGTGTATATATGTGTGTGTGTGTATATATGTGTGTGTGTATGTGTGTGTGTATATGTATATATATATATACATATATATATATATATATATGTATATATATATATGTTTACATGCACACAGTCATGCACATACATACGTATAAATAGGCACTAATAGCTGAGTTCTTGTTTTTGCACGTCAGGTTAATGATTAGCTTAAATAAATTGTATGACAGTGAAGCAGAGAGGAAAGAAAAACGACAGGCATACACTCACACACATTCACTTCTGTATGTATGTTTCTATGTATGCATTTAAATATCCACGAATGTATGACCTCCGATGAAAAGCTGGACTTATTACAGGTATTAAATATAAAATTGTGGAGGTGCATGGCTCAGTGGTTAGAGCGTGGGACTTTCAATCATGAGGTACTTAGTTCGATTCTCAGACCGGGCTGTGTGTTGTGTTCTTTAGCAATACGCTTTATAGTAACTATAGAAATGAGTTGCCACGTCACTGTGCCAAGCTGAGTCGGCTTTTGCCTTTCCCTTGGATTACATCGGTGGCATGGAGAAGGTACGCTGGAAGAATCATTAGCAGTCGCTCCGTTCACCAGTCGCTCCGTTCAGAGTTCAAATTCCGCCGAGGTCGACTTTGTCTTTCATCCTTCCGGGTCGAAAAAATAAGTACCAGTTGAAGACTGTGATAGATGTAATCGATTCATCCCCTCCCTCAAAATTATTGTTCTTGTAGCAAAATTTGAAATCATTCAGAGGTTAACTATTATTTTGCACCCTAGGAACAAGACCCGAAATTTTGGAGGAGGGGGCCAGTCGATTACATCGACCCAGTACACAACTGGTATTTAATTTATCGACCCCGAAAGGATGAAAGGCAAAATCGACCTCGGCAGACTTTGAACGCATAACGTAAAAATACTTTCCTACTATAGGCACAAGGCCTGAAATTTTGGTGGGAGGGGGACCAGTCGATTAGATCAACCTCAGTACGCAAATGCTACTTAATTTATTGACCCCCGAAAGGATGAAAGTAAAGTCGACCTCGACGGAATTTGAACTCAGAACGTAAAGAAGCACAAAGCACCGCTAATCTTTTCGCCTGGTGTGCTAACAATTCTGCCAATTCGCCGCCTTACGCCTGCGCCTGTATATTATATGTATTGTATACCTACATATTCAGTTTTATTGTCTTAAGTATTGATGTCCTCCTCTGTATCTCCAGTTATCACAGCCTCAATGTCCCACTGGGTCAAATATGAGGCCGGCTGAGAGAGCGTATTTGTGTACTTTCGACTGCAATTTGCGAAAAGTATAGTTTATTTTAATAACTGTGTTTATACATTGTATACTCGTAACTGCACAAGATATACGTATTTAAAATACTGAAATGAAACCAAAAACTCAATAATTAATGGGATTAAAAGATACAAACCTTTATTGAATCCAAAGAAGAAAACCTAAATTTAATAACAACTTCATATGATAACCAGAAAAAATAGTGTGTTGGGATTAAGCTGACGTTGAGAATATACGACGTTATATCAAAAGCTTCCCGGACTGGTTATGTCTAATAAAAAATAACTACTTTGCCTAAATTTTAACATAATCTCTTTCGAAATAGTCACCTTGCGCAGCAATACACCGGTGCCAGGCTTCCTGCTACATTTCCAATCCGGCCAAGAAGCCGTTTCCTGAAGCTAGCTGTGGACCTTCTGCGATTCGCTCTTGGTCTCAACAATGGTGTTAAAGCAGCGACCTTTGAGACGTATTTTCATCTTTAGGAAGGGATAAAAATCCCCAGATCTCGGGAATGGGGCTCGGTGACAGGGTGCATTGTCGCCGTGAAGAATCCAATTCTTCGTGCCCCGCAAATCCAGTCCTCCCTCAAACGCTTCAAAACCTCGCAGTAGAACTCTCGACCGACGGTCTGGCACCGGGGGACGAATCCTTGAAGCACAATACCACGGATGTCGAAAAACATGGTGAGCGTACTCTTGATTGAGTTCCGGCACTGTCATGCCTTCTTTGGTCGTGGAGATGAAAGCCTCTTCCATTGCTTCATCGCCGTAAGCTTGCTGAAGCATGTTCAATGTTTTTGTAGCAGACGTCCCAAGTCAAACGCAAAATTTCCCGTTGACTCTTCCAAATCACAGGCTACAGCATACACGTGATCACAAAAACACAAATTTCACAACTTGCTAAGTAAACACAGTGATGTCACTCATGAAGTTCACTACTAGCTCCCGCTGCACACGCAACCGTGTGCTGCCATTTTGGCGCTCACAAGAAGTTCGGGAACTTTTTGATACCACCACTTCGAAAACTAAAGGAGAGTCCATAGAAGTGTTTGATCATTTCACTCAGTCTTAAGAACTAATGAATTTATCCCTCTACTCTATAAATTCTCTTATGAACAAACTGTTTCTGACGTAGATTATCATCAGTTACCTCTCATTCTTGAATTAGAGTAAATGCTATAGCAAATGCATATTTGTTGAGACCTCCTTCGATCATGACTGACCGTAGGATTGCACCTAGAAAGTTACCCTCCCAGGCACAAGTCCGGGCAAGGTTGTTTATGGAAGAACAGCAGTCGCCCATGCATACCGTCCTACCCTCTCAATTCCACCAGGGTTATCCAAGGGAAAGCAAAAGGCCGATACAGCTTGGTACCTGTGACATCGCAACTCATATCTACCGCTGAGTGAACTGGAGCAACGTGAAATAAGGTGTCTTGCTCAAGAATACAACACGCAGCCCGGTCCGGGATTCGAACTCACAACCTCACGATCGTAAGATCGACGCTCTAACCACGGAGCCATGCGCCTTCACGCCTCTTATTCTTGAATTAGGGTAAATGCTATAGCATATGCATATACACCTCTCCATTTAAGTGGCATTTTTTTCGTTTACTGAAAGGCATTAGAAATAATCTTTTCAACTATACGCGCAGGGCCTGAAATTTTGTGGGAGAGCCCAGTCGATTTCATTGACCCACTGATACTTAGATTATCGACCCCGAAATGATGAATGGCAAAGTTGGCATCGGGAAAATTTTGAATTCAGAATTTTAACCAGAAGAAAAGCCGCTGAGTACTTTCTCCGGTGTGCTAACTATTCTGCCAGCTCGCCGCTTTAAAGGAATTAGAAATAAACAGAACGACTGTAATTGACTGGTAACCGAAACCCGCTCGCATAGTGAGCTTCTTTCAATACACCTCTTTCCCAGCTAGTGTGCAACATTCTAGCTCTTCTTCCAACAGTGCAGAAACATAATTATTATATAACGAAATAGTTTTAAAGAGACGTAAATAAGTAATGGAGCATTTTATAAATAAATTCGATAGTTCAAAGCTGAAATAAGAAATAGTTTTGTTACCTAAACAGTTAAGCGGATCAATGGAAATTTGTGGCTGAAAAAAAAATAGAACAACAAAAACAGAGCAAAAAAAATTCATTGAGAATATTGAAGAATAACAGCCAGTGTGTTTGTAGAGGAATTATACATCTCTAAAGATCAAATACTCAAAGGAGAGAAGAACAATTTGCAAAAATATCTTTGATGCTTAGCCAAATAGTTTCAAGAATGAATAAATAAAGTAAATATAAAAATTTGGGGGGATTAGTAAATCAATAGAAAAAGCGTTTGAACTCAGGAGGACAACATTGAAAAATAAACCAACCAATATATGTTTAATTACTTATAAGCCGGCATAAACATTTAAGTGCACGATTCTGAGAACAAACCAAGTGGAATCTAAACACTAATGTTATTCATTCCAACTAAAATTTGTGAGTCTGTCTGTAAGAAGCTTAGTATTCTCGGTCCAGTTTTTATTTCCTATTCTCTGTTAAGTTCCTATTCTTCTATAATGGTTATTATTAAAGATCCGTGTGTAATTAAGATTTTTACTACATTTGTGCGCAAACTTTGTATTAAAAATATGTTAATAAACTCGGGAAGCTGCTCCAGTGCATTTTCAATATCGTAATGTCTTCTGATATGATCCGAATATTCATAATTACAGATTTAATAATGTAGGGTATTTTTATTTGCTTATGGTGTCAGATAAATTTTATTGAGCATCAGACATAAGCCATTAAAGTATTTATTGTTTGAAATATTTAAGCGGACAGTTTAAGTGGTGAAACGCCTGTGACCACTGGATTTAGATACTAAATGTTATGGAAGGCTTTCCGACATTGCGATGGATTCAAAAGAACTTATGAAATTTTCGAATACTTCCTACAGATTCTGTGTCGGAAAAAACATTCCCAATATTTATTTAATATCACCTATTTGCCTTCGCTAACGGATAACCTCCAGGTTGATTACTGATATAATCTTCATTTGCTTATCTGTTGCAAACAACGAACACACTATAGACTCTGGGTAACAAGCGCTTTGACTTCCCTCAATGTATTTTTCATTGTAACATAACAGTACACTACAATATGATACCTTTAATCTTCAGAGATACCTGGTCTTGTACCTCGTTTACTCAGGTGATCCAACCCACTATATATACTAAAATTCCTCGCCTACCTTTTGACCAACACTGTACCTTCTATATATTAATACGCGGTATTCTTCCTCTCCAGAGCATCGAGTACACACATGAGTTTACGTATGTATGACATTAGTCAGTTTTATTTCAAGATTTTTTGCCAATAGAGGAAGACAATTTCTAACTTAGGTCCAAGGTTCCTTCAGTCGAATTTCAACATCCAAAACAGGGTATTTTTATTACATGTTTGTATGTATGTATGTATGTATGTATGTATGTATGTATGTATGTATGTATGTATGAATGTGTATTCTGTGTATTCACATGCATCTAGTTGCATATCTAAACATGCACATATATATATATATATTTAAGCGATAAACTTCTGGAAAATTTAAAGACTGTTACTGCTCCAGTGACGGCTTGGATCTGTAGTCTTCGAATCAGCTTTCTCTTTCTGGTTTTGAGTAGCCTAATTTCTCAGGATTGGTATTTAGGCAACTTGTTCATATCTCAGGGCCCCAATAATTACAAGTATAAACCTGAACTTGTAATCTGGATAGCGTAACAGTAGATTTCTCAATAGTTCAGCCTAGGTATTCTGTTTTTCACTGATCTTTACCTTTATGTTAGCATCCGCCGGCCAGATGATTTCCACAACTGTGCACAGTTTCTCTTCTCTATCCAAAATCATTATATCAGTGTTTACATTTTATTGATGATTTCATTGGGTCATTTCATGTTTTATGTATGTATTCTCATGCATATAGTTACATATCTAAACATGCGCATATATATTTAAATGATAAACTTCCGGAAAGGATTACATATTTTTACAGTTCCAATGATGGATTGGATGTGTAGTCTGTGAATTAGCTTTCTCCTTTCTGGTTTTGCGAAGCCTAATTTCTCATGATTGGTATTTAGGCAGTGTGTTACAAATCCCAGGGCCGTATGTATGTATGTATGTATGTATGTATGTATGTATGTATGTATGTATGTATGTATGTATGTATGTATG
>NC_043003.1:65379507-65382759 GCF_006345805.1 Octopus sinensis | reverse complement strand
TGTAGAACGCCTTTGTGGAATTAAAGCCGCAGTTAGCTAGCTAGTTAGCTACGTAGACAGACAGAAAGACAGACAGACAGACATCAGACAGACAGATAGATAGATAGACAGACAGACAGACATCAAATAGATAGATAGATAGATAGATAGATAGATAGATAGATAGATAGATAGATAGATAGATAGACAGATAGACAGACAGACATCAGACAGATAGATAGACAGACAGATAGACAGACAGACATCAGACAGATAGATAGACAGACAGACAGACAGACGGACATCAGACAGACAGATAGATAGACAGACAGACAGACATCAGACAGACAGATAGATAGATAGATAGACAGACAGACAGACATACATCAGACAGATAGATAGATAGACAGACAGACATCAGACAGACAGACATCAGACAGACAGACATCAGACAGATAGATAGATAGATAGATAGATAGACAGACAGACAGACAGACAGATAGATAGATAGATAGATAGATAGATATAGATAGATAGATAGATAGATAGATAGATAGATAGATAGATAGATAGATAGATAGATAGATAGATAGATCCAAATTTCAATCCAAAATTTATTTTTACGTGTTATTCTTCTAGATATTAATATAGTCATAATGATAACGGAAAATATTAGAATCTTTATAAAGTAGTGCACTCGGATTATGCATCTGGATAATAAGTAATCAACTATAGTAATATATTATTATAGTAAGATAGTAATATAATAACATATATAATACAGTAGTTCTGTATGTGTGTATACATATGTATATGTAAATACATATTAACAATTATGATGTATTAATCAACTATGGTTAACTATAACAGATAAACATGAAGAATTATATAAATTCCATGATGTAAAAATAATGCTATATGAAGAGTGATTAAATAATGAGCACAAGCCAAACAGTAAGTAAACCGATTAGGACCAGAAGGAATATAAAGGAAGGATATGAATAACAGTGGAATTAATATAACAAATACAGGAGTGGTTATATCAAACGAAGAGACATTTGAATTGATTAATATTATGACCAGTTGGAATTGTATAGAAATACAGTAGAACCTCGGTTTCTAAACAACTCTGATCACGAACAAATAGCGCAACTTCCCTCATATATATATATATATATATATATATATGATATATATATATATAATATATATATATATATATATATATATATAATATAGATATATATATATATATATATACATTATATATATATATAATATACATATATAATAACTATACATATACATATATATACATATATATATATATAACTATATATATACATATACATATCTATACATATACATTATATATACATATATACATATATATATATACATATCATATTAATATACATATATATATATATATACATATATATATTATATTCCATATCTATATATATATACATATAATATATATATATATATATATATACATATATATATATATATATACATATACATATATATATTATATAATATACATATATATATATACACATACATATATATATATATATCTATATATACAATACATAGATATATATATATATATATACCAAATACATATATATATATATATACATAAATATATATATTATATATACAATATTATATATATATACATATAAATATATATATATACATATACCCATATATATATACATAACATTATACATAAATATATTATATATATACATTACATATATATATAATATATATATTATATACAATATATATATATCCTTAAAAATCCTTAAAAATGTTTTAGCCGAAGGCCGCGGCCATGCTGGGGCACCACGCTGAATGAGCTACACTAATTTGGGAATCCACCTCTGATACGTGGCACTTGATCAACAAGGGAGTTCGATGCTGATGCCGCATCCGCGTTCCTGTTGTGAGGTAGGCTCATTTGGGACTTACAAAAGAGATCCAGTTTAGTTTTAAAGAAAGCCACATCCACACCATGCAAGTCTCTCAGACACTTAGGGAGGATGTTAAAGAGCCGTGGTCTTCTGAAACCCAAGCTGTTGCAGTATCTGGACCTGTATTTTGATGGTGATGTTGGAATCCTTGGCGTTGGAATCCGTTCTGCGGTTGGAGTAACTTTCAATGCCAAAGTTTGGGACAAGACCCTCCAGGATCTTCCAGATGTATATCACCGCATATCTCTCCCGCCTCCGCTCTAGTCTTTTCCAGTAGCTGATATTTTGCATTGAGACGATTTTCTTTGTGTAGCTTCCTGATTTGCCTCGAGTTCCGCTGTTAGCTTTATATTGGTGGTGACCAAAGGGGAGCAGTAGTCCAAGCGGCTGAGGACGAATGTTTCCATAGGACCATCAGTGTCTCCTTCTCTATGTTCTGAATGTTCGGAGAATCCATCCAGCTAGCCGTCTGCATTTTATCACCAGATTAGCAATATGCATTTGGAAAGATGCATCATTGCTCATGTCAATGCCCAGTCACGCACTGATTTTGACTCAGGGATTGCAATTCTTCTGGGCCAGTGTATCCAGTCTTCACGTCATTTACCTTGTGTGCCAGTAGCGCAGGGCCTGGGAACTTACCTTGCATTAAACTGCATGTTGTTGTCCTCAGCCAACTGTATTTGTGTCCAGCTCATGTTGCAGATGCGCAATATTTTCAGGTTTTGTATTGCGTGGGAGACTTTTGTGTCATCTCCATAGCTAGCAAGGGTGGTCATCGTAGCAACTGAAGGCATGTCTGAAAGGGCCACTATGAACATCAGTGGCCCCAAGACAGTGCCTGTGGGACACCACTTGTTATTCCGTTCCTTGGAGGTGGCTCCATTGCTCACACACTGCTTGTTTCTGTCTTTTAGGAAGTTGTGCAGCCCCTCTCCAAGTCTCCCGCCTATGCCGAGACCACGCAGGTTTGTGACAGATCATACCATGATCGACTTTATCAAAGGCTTTTGCAAAGTCGAGATTAATATATACATATATATATATATATATATATATTCTATATATATATAACTTAGAATAACTTAGAAAGGTTTTGGCCAGTATTGGCCCAGGCCATCTCTAACTTAATAGCACCACCTGGCGAAGTCTTTCAGTTCAGGATTTTGGCACCAAGGCCCCTTCGAGCAGAGAGTTATTGTTTGCGGAGACATATCCGGGTGTGGGTGGTTTGTCCGGTACTGTTGTTGAAGGAATTTGTCCAAAGACTTCTTGAATTTTGTGT
>NC_043003.1:65364507-65374507 GCF_006345805.1 Octopus sinensis | reverse complement strand
CCACTCGTAACGGAAAACAATAGCTTTCGACAATTTCAACGATCTCACAATAGGAGATGATGAATTACAAATTTTCATTAAAATCTCATATAATCAGTATTATGCTAATAGACTCTTTTACCATATTCGCTGTTTAATGACAGTGGCTATCATAAACTAATACTAACTTTAAAATAAAATAAGAAGCACAAGAATAAATTTCGCTATTTACTAAAATAGCTTCTCAAAATTACATAAACTTTACGTGAAGATGCTGGAATAATAATGCTTCCACCTCTTTTCATTACCGGTGGGTGATTGAGTATTTGTTATGCCTCAACTGTGTATGTTAGATATCAGAAGCCGTATGATGGATTTCCGGGACAAGTGCTTTTGTGTAACGATTGTGTTTCAGAGATTCTTTTAGCTCCAAGTTAAAACGATCCGATCAACACTGACCTTTTGATCTTATGTACGAAAAGAGAAAAGAAATGTAAAAACAAAAACAAAACAAAAAAGATGGGGAGTGGGTGGGGGGAATAACTACTAGAATAAATAAAAGGATAAAAACAAAAAGGAACAAGATGGCGTTGACGAAAAGGAAACCCACCAACTTCAAACCGGAACGCAGTTCAAAGAGAAAGGAAAGAAAGCGGGTATTAAATGAAATCTGTGCCAATAGTTACAGGGATCGCGTGTTCGTTGAATATTTTAATTTATGGCTAAATATAACACAATATAAATACAAAACGTTTTTTTTTTTTCCTTTTATAACCCTTTATTTGTACAAGTATAAATTTGTATATGTGTGCACGCATGTTTTTGTTTGAGATTTCCAGTTTAAATTTTACTTTTATTTCCAAATTTAAATATATAATTTTTTTTTTTTTGTTTGAATTTCAATATCGATTCTTTCAGAACGCTTGTTTAGGTTTTGTAGGGTTTTTCCCGTTTTATTTTGCTTCGTCGTTAATTATATTTGCAAATTGTAATGTAATGAGTTCGTGCCTGTGTCGTGTAATGTGAGAAAGCTAGTTTTGTAATTTGTTTTTAACTTCCGCTGTAGATTTACTATCTTTTTCACACTTAGAGAGTAAACTTTCACTTTCCAAGAGCAGATGCATAGTCTCGCGAGACTAACCTCATCATCATCATCGTCATCGTCGTCATCATCGTCATGATCATCGTCGTCATCATTATCATGATTATCATCGTCGTCGTCTTCGTCATTGTCATCGCCATGATCATCGTCATCATATCATCCTTATGATCATCATCTACGTCATCGTCATCAACGCTGTCGTCGTCATCATCGCTGTCGTCGTCATCGTCATCATCATCATCACCTTCATCATCATCATCATCATCATCTTCATCATGACCATCTTCAGGATCATCATCGTCGTTGTCGTCATCGCTATGACAATTGTCATCATATCATGATCACCGTCGTCGTCCTCGTCATCATCATCATCATCATCCCTTCCACATTATTGACTCGAGTCCCGGTATTCATAGTTCCGCTCACCCTGTTTCCATGGTGAATTATTGACCGAGATAGCAATATTCCCGTTGAACGGCAGTGACCTTGAAGGGTCACACATTTATAGCCGAATAGATCAGAACAGTGTGAACTGAAGGGTTTTGCTCAAAAACAACGCACCGCCCGGACCGGAATTGGAAACCACGATCTTGAGCTTAATACGTCTTCAAGTACATTTTCTCAGGTTATATAAATATCTATTGCTCATTCTAAATGCATGCATATTCAAACGCGACAGTTACCGCTTCAGGTTACCTCAAAATTTCATCAACACCCGAAGAAAGAACGAATGATTAAACCAGCGTAAATTATGTGAGTTAGATTAGAGGTTTATAATGTCTTATTTTTGTTTTTGATTTGCAAAATTCTGAATGGGAAATCGTGTGTTGAAAGATATTGCGGTATATCTCTCGAGGGTTATTGTACCAACAATAAACCCTATGTGTTGGCAGAATCGCTAACACGCCGGGCTGAATGATTAACGGCATTTCGTCTGTCTTAATGCTCTCAGTTAAAATTAACCCGAGGTCGAAATTGCCTTTCATATGGGAGTCAATCAAATAGGTGTCAGTTTGACGCCGGGGTCGATGTAATCAACGTACCCCTCCCCCGAAATTGTTGGTCCTGTGGCAAAACTTGAAATTAAATAATAAATATACGCAGTGGTACTATTTCTCTTCTTTATGTGTCAATTAGTCACGTATTTATCCAATTAACTAATCGATTGTTTAATTAATCGTTTTGTTAATCAATGAATCAGTTAGTTATGTCAAAGTCCTTTTGTTGACATTCACAAACTCCTCAATTAAATGTCCTCTCTAATCGAGGTCTGCTTTGGATTTGCGGTAGATGCGGTAGGAAACGACAACGAAAGGACTGACAATCTTGCTGATTGTGCGATTAACTGAACTATTAATCAATCGGTTGATTAATTAATTTGTTATAAAATTAGCCAATTGACAAATAAAGAAGAAAGAAGTAAAACAGAACCAGCGTATGATATTAATATTTCCATAATGACCCTCCCGATTTACAACAAATGATATATTTGTTCTATATTTAAGAGATGAGGAATTACGTACATTATCTACATTATTTAGATTTGATAGATATTTGTCCTCATCTTATTTGTTGTTAACACAACGCAAATATCTCCTTCGAGTAAAACCACCAATGGAAGAGAATGTGACCAAACCAAAGACTGCGTGTACACCTTCTCATGCTGCTGTGATAGGTTATACAAAGGCGAAACATACCACCCCCTCAAAATAAGGGTAGACGAACATCGCAAAGCTGTGACACGAGGAGATATCGATAAATCTGGTATAGCTGATCATGCATGGAAAAATGGAGACCACCTCCCCCTGTGGGATGAAGTTAAAATAATAGACAGAGAACACCCACTGGAAAATACGAAAACTGAAAGCAGTACATATGTTAGGACACAACAACCTCCTAAGCAGTCCGAGTGCAGATATGAACAGCATATGGGAACCAATATTAAGGAAGAACAGAAAAGTATTAGATTTATATGCCCTAATATTCACTCCATAATTGCTCACGGGCATATGGCGTTGTGGTGAAGAGCGTGGGATACTAACCTCAAGATTCTGAGTTCGATTCTAAACAGTGACCTGAACAACAACAATAATAACATCCTTAGGTTTTAAAAATTTTCGAAAATAATGTAAAAAATGTAGCTCGTGTGGGTTTTTCTTGATCGCTCCAGTTTTCTTTATTCTACATGGCCTGGTCTCGCTTTAGTGTGATTGAAAGGATAGGGACGTTTTAAAATTACCGGACAACCGTGAAGTATGAAGAGGGAGCAGAGCATCCATCAACCTCCACCACTGCTTGAGAGATTGTTCTGGCGAACTGACGAGTGACCATCATTTAAATGGTATGTTCTCTGCAAATTACATTCAGTTCTGCGTACGAAATCATAAATTCTGTGCCAAGTGAGCTTACCGAACAGCTTAATCGCAATCGTCTAGAGATCTGCCAACGTTTTCTCGAGCGGTACAACGATGAAGGTGAAATTTTTTGAGAGAATAGTAACAGAAGATGAGACCTAGGTCAATCACTTTGAGCCAGAATCTAAAAGACAGAGTATGAAATGGAAACACCTGGAATCGCCAGACTCAACATTTTGCAGAAAAAATTATACTAACCTTTTGGAGGAAGAAAAGTGGCCTAATTTGGAACATTAGCTGGAATATGGATCTAAAGTCACCAGCGTATTCTACAGTAAGATGCTGGCCAACAAACTAAAACTAGAAATTGAAAGGTTGAAGTCTTTTGTTAAAGCAAATGTTCCAGTCACATGACAATGCACGCCCACATACGGCAGCACACACCTTTGAAACCATTGAAAAACTTACATTATTTACGTTATTTAAAATTGACGGAGATTTGTCCTCATCTTGTTTGTTATTTAAAACAACGTTTCGGCTGATATACCCACCAGCCTTGGGCAAATGGCATAGTGGTTAAGAGTGCGGGCTACTAACCCCAAGATTCCGAGTTCGATTCCAGGCAGTGACCTGAACAACAACAACAATATTAATAATAATAATAATAATAATAACTTACAAACACATATAACATACAGAAACTTGCACTACTGGGCACTGCACACATCCTACGCAAAAAACGTTCAATACAGTAGCCATCAGAGCACCACAACAAATCACAACACATACCCAAGGCACACAGAGCTGCGCTCGGTAGTGAACTGAAAGCACGCTATAAAAATAAAATTACTGAATAATAATAGTAATAATAATAATAATAATAATAATAACAACAACAACATCGAAAAATACCCTAGGAATGTGAACCCAGGTTCGAAATTTCCACAAGACACCTGATGAAGGCTGGAGGGTATATCAGCCGAAACGTTGTGTTAACAACAACAAAAATGCGGACAAATATCTGTCAAATGTAAATAATGTAAATAATGTACATAATTCCTCATCTCTTAAATATAGCACTGCATTGAAAAATTGTGTTTCGAGTTGCTGCAACAAACTGTATAGAGTCCAGATATTGCCAGCTCCCGACTATTACTTGTTTGGACCGCTCAAATATCCTTTACGATGTCATCGATTCGACACGTAAGAAGTGCAGGACCAGCCGAAAACCTGCTACTCCGATGGAATAAACAAGCTTATGGACTGCCGGAAGAGTGCAACGAAGAGCATGGAGATTATGTATGTGTTTGTGTGTCTGTGTTTGTCCCCCACCATCGCTTGACAACCGATGTTGGTGTGTCAGCGTGCCCGTAAACTAGCGGTTCGGCTAAAGAGACCGATAGAATAAGTGCTAAGCTTGCAAAGAATAAGTCCTGGGGGTCGATTTGTTCGACTAAAGGCAGTGCTCCATCATGGCCGCAGTGAAATGACTGAAACCAATGAAAGAATAGAAGAATACAAACACTACTTGAACACTTTTTTTCGTTAATGCAATTCCTAATTATAAAAACCTAAAAGTATTTCTCAAGAATGGTTGAGAATCGCTGGACTAAACCCTTCACGCCGGTGCTCCAGCATGACTACAATCCAATAACATATATATATGCATGCACACGCGCACACACACACACACACACACACACACACACATATACATATATTCTTTACTCTTTTACTCTTTTAGTTGTTTCAGTCATTTGACTGCGGCCATGCTGGAGCACCGCCTTTAGTCGAGCAAATCGACCCCGGGACTTATTGTTTGTAAGCCCAGTACTTATTCTATCGGTCTCTTTTGCCGAACCGCTAAGTGACGGGGGCGTAAAACACCAGCATCGGTTGTCAAGCAATGCTAGAGGGACAAACACAGACACACAAACATATACACACACATACATCACATATATACTATATACGACCGGCTTCTTTCAGTTCCGTCTACCAAATCCACTCACAAGGCTTTGGTCGGCCCGAGGCTATAGCAGAAGACACGCAGTGGGACTGAACCTAGAACCATGTGGTTGGTAGGCAAGCTACTTACCACACAGCCACTCCTGATATATATATATACATATATGTATATATAAAGAGAGGATGGATGGAGAGAGAGAGCGATAGGCAGACAGATTGAGGGAGACAGAGATAGAGGGAAGAGAAGGAAGAGTGAGGGAGTTGTCCTTGTATGGCATATGACCTAATTTGAGTTTCTTCCCTTTGTGTTGAAAGAGAAACAATGAGATGGCGGCGTTGTCTTTTAGGCACGGATTAATGGCACTCAAGCACGCTGTATTTCTTAATATGAAGGCTTGTACATATAAATGCTTGTGTGTGTGTGTGTATGCCTGCACACTTATGTGTGTGTGTGCGCGTGTACCCCAGCATGGGCATAATTTCGGTGAAAGCAATAAAAGAATAACAGAATATTATTCATATATATGTGTGTGTGTGTATGTATGTATGTATGTATATATATACATATGCATTCATATTCTACATTTATATATATATATATATATATATATATATATATATAATATATATATATATATAGATGTATGCATATATAAACTTAGATATGTTTCGACCAATACATATGCATATATATTCTACATATATATATAGATATATATATATCTATATATGTATACAGAGGGAGAAAGAGAAAGACAAAGATATAGAGAAAGAGAGAGCCGTACTTACTCATACATGCATATATGCATGTATTTATAAACATGTACACGTTTGTGTGTGTGTGTGTGTTTGTGTCTTTGTTCGTATGCATGTATGCAAATGCATTTACAAAAGCGTGCATGAATTTGTATCTGCCTGTAAATGTGTTTATATGTGTTTGCGTTTTACGTTTTTTAGCGTTTCTGTCTGTATCCGTTCCTCAGTCTGTGTCGCTCGTATATGCGTCTGCATATAATCCATACACTAAAATATTGCTTGCTGATAAGCAGCAATTTGTGACCTTTCAGTTTCTTACAATGACTCTTTTAACGTTGTCTAATATAGTTACATGGTAATCGTAGGTCGAAAATGGATGAATGTGTTGACAGAATAAGTGGCCTGCCAAATACATACTTTGCTACTCTGTCAATGCCGATTCCATATCAATTGTGCCAACATAAAACAGATATAGATTAACTCTTACTAACACCTTTTTACATTGCCTTCTTTCTCTATTAGAACGCTAACCTAATTTGACAATAGGCCAAGATGTACGATTTGACTCGTAAGCAATTCTTCGGCTTCTTTTCAACACTGTATTCGAAGTCCGGTCAGGCTATTCTAAGTATAAGCGGTTGAAGTGTGTTGAGGTAGGGGTATATGTTAGGATAGGGAGGTAGTTCTTTTGCTTTTTAATTTTCTTTATAATTCTTATTCTGCTTTTTTTTTTATTTTATATATGTATTTTGTATTTTCCATTGTTGTACCAGGTTGTTTTCGCTGTTGTTGTTGTTAGTGTCCGAATGTCTCTCTTTCTCTCTCTCTACCAACGATTTACAACCAGCAAGCAGCCAGCAGCCAGCGCATTAGCTAATACAACCACAATTATTTCTCAGCAAGACACACTGGTCAATGAAAAACAATAAAGCTACGCTCGTACTACACCATGTCTTTCAACAAATATTACAATCAGAATTTAGCCGAGTTCCCTGACATTCAGACAAGAAATTAAAGCTTTTCCCTTCTTTCACAGCCCCATTTTTCTTTCTCACTCTCTGTCTGTCTCTCTCTCTCTCTCTCTCTCTCGCTTCATTTCACTCACTCCTTTTTCTTTCGCTCTCTCTATTTCTCTCTCGCTCTTACTCCTTTTTCTCTCTCTCTCACACTCTCACTCCATCCTCTCTTCCTTTCTCTCTCTCCTTCCCTCTCTCTCTCTCCCTTTCACTCACTCGCATTCACACATCTTTCTCTCTCTTTGGCTCTCAATCTCTCTCATTCTTTCTCATTTACTCTCACTCCCTCTTCCTCCCACTATCACCTACCTTTACTCTCCTTCTCCTTCCCTCCCCCTCTCTCTCTCTCGCTCACTCACATTCACACGTCTTTCTCTCTCTTTGGCTCTTAATCTCTCTCATTCTTTCTCTCTTACTCTCACTCACCCTTCCTCCCACTATCTCCTACCTCTACTCTCCCTCCCATTTTCTACCCTCTCTCTCCCCCTCTCCCTCCCTTCCCTCTACCTCTTTCTAATATGTCTTATATTTCTCCACACTTTTTGCCTTCCTTTCTCCCTTTTATTTTCCCTTTTTTTTCCTTCTATTTTTTTTTTCCATATTTCTTATTTTTCTTCCTGCTTCGCTTTTATTTATATGTCTTTGTTTTGTTGTTTTTCTTGCTTTGGTATTCTATTTTATATTCTATTCATTTTCATCTCTAACTCTACGCACAGCACAACGATACCAGAATCAACAACAACAACAGCATCATCATCATCATCATCATCTACAACAAGGAACAAGAAGACAATATTGGCAACACCAAATAACAACAATGCATGCAACTAATTACTTCGGTGCCTTTTTCTTACTATTCCACCCTGCCGTCATTTCATTCATCCCCAAACCTGACAGGTTACAGCCCGACCAAGACTTCTCTCTATTTTCACATTCTCGTCTTTCCCTTCAAACCCTTGCTTTCGTCCTCCGATTCCATTTCTGCCCCGTTTCCTTCCTTCCTTCTTTCCTACCGTTCTTCCTTACCTCTTCCCCACCAACGTCTCCCACCCTCTTTCTCTCTCTCTCTCTCTCTCTCTCTCTCTCTCTTTCCCTCACTAAATCTGAATACATCACTAATACTTGGCATATACAGAAGGCACAATCACATATTCTTCTAAAAACTGTTCTTTTTATGCGTGTCGGGTCTCAGAGACAAAAATCCTTTATGCTTTGTTTTGTAACAACCTTCTTGCAATTAGATGGAAATAGGGTGAAATTCCACAAATTTCATTCTCCTTCCAGTGGGGGGCTGTTGTTATAATTCTTTGGTTTTGTTCAGAACTGATGCATTCTTTGAGATATCTTTTGTTGTTGCTTTGTTCAAGCGGTTCTTCTCTGAAGTAAAAACACAATGCCTTGTTCCATCTGTCTATTGATTAGAGACTCGTCAGAAAGATTAAAGTCCGTACTATTGTTATTTGCTTAGTTATTTTGTTGTTCTTTATATGAACGAATAATTCTTACACCAACAATAACTCTGTCGTATTTACAAAGAATTATTTCGACTGAGACAAATTTTTCAATATCTTTATAACAAATACAAGAAACATAACATACTTTGCATGTGAATAGCGAAATTCAAAGATTGCAAATATCAATAAATCAGATATGATGTGTATATGCATCAATGTGTGTACATGTGTATATGTGTGTACGTACGAGTGTATTTAAATAGAGACTGAAGTTTCATGAGCTCAATCACAACTTCAATTAACAGACTGTTCAAATGACACACGCATAATCGAACACACATAGTCAAACACATGAGTATATGTCTATGTATGTATGCATGCGTGTATAAGTGTGTGTATGTGCATGTGTATGTATATATATATATATATATTATATATATATATACACACACACATATACATATATATATATAGACATATATATAAACATATATACAAGCACACACAAGTAGAATCTGACAGGATGACGAAGGTATATATATGTATATATTAAACTTTTTCCCCAGTAAGTCGCCATGCTTGATAACTAAATCCACAAGTCTTTTTTTTTTATTCTCTCTGTGTTTATTTTCTCATATTCTTTCCTGTTGAAGAGCGTAGACTCAAAACGTAAAAGACTTTCTCACTTTCCTGAGCGTCATACTAATACACCTGCTTGTTGTTCATACACCTGTCTTCGTCCTTTGTTTTTCTTTAAATTTCAACTATATATTATATATATATATATATATATATATATATATATTTATAGAAATTTATATATTTATAGAAATTTATATATTTATATATATCTGCGCACATGAATTGTTGACATTTGCTGGGGTTATACAATTAGCAAACCATACATCAGAAGGCATAACTCTCAGCAAACCATACATAGAAGGCATAACTCTCATCACCATAGAGAGGGCCATTCACGCCCTGCCTTGCACTGATTACAAGGCCTACATTCCATGAATATCAGGTTCTCCTTACCCATGTCTTTTTTCACCAAAGAGAATATTTAAAAATATCAATCTAACTGGCCCAAGAGGGGCAGTGAAGGTTACAATGTTTTTATCCTTTCTTCCACAACCAAATAGCAAAAAGTGAAAAGTCCCCCGAAATATATACATATACAGGTAGGTATTTGTTTGCTGAGTTAGAATTTCTCTTTAAAAATACGACACGTAGTGTTGGGTTTATATAAATGTACGAATACATAAACAGAGAAATAAACACATACATTAAATGCATACATACCTGCGAATTCATATACATACACACATATACATACACATAACCACTACTAAACACGCATTCATATATGGA
>NC_043003.1:65332007-65359507 GCF_006345805.1 Octopus sinensis | reverse complement strand
TAGATAGATAGATAGACAGACAGACAGACAGACAGACAGACAGACAGACAGACAGATAGATAGATTGCAATAAAAGTGAGAGAAAAATTGATTTGTAATAAAGATCGTTATTGCTGGAAGAGAATGTAAATGATAATAAGTAGTAACAAAAATAGAATATCAAGCACGTACACACACACACACCACACACACACATACACGCATACACATACACGAACATAATTGGGACAGATTTGACATAGTATGTAAGTGCAAGAGTTTAAGGCATTGTATAGTCTTCGTCATATCCAAAACCTCACTAGGTGGTCGTGTAACATTTACTATTTTCTCCTGATTATTCTCGAAAGATTTCTTCACCTGTAAATATTCTTGTTGGATGAAAGGTGCTTAATGATGGTGTGCATGGCAGAATTTCCCCATTTTAGTGTGTGTTAATTAGCATTATTCTTTGGGTGTCGAATTTATTATACCTTTTACACATTTAAATCTGCGTGATTCATTAATTATATATATATTCTCCGTTGATGTGTCTCCTTCCATCAATGTGCAACATGGATTAGTTAGGTGATTGTAGCCCACAAAATAAAAAAAAATAATCGTGTTATCATTTACATTTTCATAAGAGTTATCATCACCGCACACTTTACCCTAACATCTAAAATTGAATTCCAATATATATTTAACCATCATGATTAAGGCCATGTAGGAGCTCTGACTTCAGATTATATGTGCAACCTATATAAAGAGTGCCTGATTAACTTGCTTCTTGGTAGATTGAAAAACTGTTGAACAACTTTAATCGGTTATTTTGAATCTTATTGGATCCCTCTATGAAGTGTCCACATCAATTTGACAAATCCCAGAGAAACAAACAGCCAATCCGTTTATATACTCAAGAAGAAAACTGCAGCAAAGCTACGTGATAGCGGTGTTAAATGTAGCCTACAAACCATCATATAACTTGTTTTATGCTTCTTTTCCGTTTTATTTTGACATGCACATTGCGTTTTTATTCTTCTATTCCATCTTAAAAATTCAGTGGGCACATGCGCATTGCATATTCATACTTCTCTTTCCGGCTCCTACTCAAAACTGTTTATAGATCACAAGCATCTCACGAACGCGCGTTCGTGAGGAGAGCTTTGCTCTCCTCAGATGGTTGTGAAATAATTACAGTCGCTACAAAAAACTGGAGCCACTAATTTGTATACCGTAAATATTAACCCTTTATTTTTAAATATTGTTGAGTGGAAGTAGAACACCCCTATTAGTTGGCTCCTTTTGGACTGTGCTACAATATAAATGGACATACGCAGAGAGTGCAAGGGAATCTTGAGCTGTGTGAAGCCGAGAGTTGCGTATTGTCGAAGGTTATTTCTAGTACCTCGAGTAGAACGATTTGTGAGGACATTATTATTATCCCGTTATATCGTACGTCGGACGTGCGACACAACAGTGGTGGCGAGGATTCGGACATCTCCACTGATACAACAAATATCCGAGGGCCTGTCGACGGCGATCTCAGTCCAGCCAGTATCAAAGTATGATATAAGATTTGTAAGCTATATAGCACCTGTATAAACAGAGCCATTTAAGCTGTGTCTCCGTAGATTGCAAAAATGATAAACCAACTTAATCGATTCTTAAATTTTATTGCATTCTCATCAGAGGTGTCTCTACCGACTTGGTCAATCCTGGAGATGCTAAGTGTGCTCTGCCCGGTTAACAGAAGGTTCAGTATTTTGCTTTAACAGTAACTTGGGCTGTTCCGGGCAGTAAATCCCAAACAGGTTATTGGAACTATCTATAAGACTTCGTAACTACAGACATATTGTCACTAAGTATTAGTGATTTGATAAGTATAAAATAATTTTGAACCTAGCACTTAGAAGTGAAACCTGTTAGTTTACCCGGCTTATTAGCAACGGTAAAAAGGCACTAAATAAAGAAAAACATTTGTGGACTTCACAGAGAAATCTTCTTGCTTGCTGCAAGTTTTACATTATTTTATTATTACCAAATGGTTCATAAAGTCCTTAATTTTAGATCCATTAGTAAAAAAAATAAAATCAAACACTTGATACTCAAAACAATATTAATGGAAATTGAGAAAAATACTTCTATAGGAATTCTGAACTAAATGAGAAAACACATTACTGTATATATCTAAACTCTTTATGAGAAGTACTGTGTCGTATACGATATGCTCCAGATAAACTAATCTTTGACTCACGTTCTACGGTGGTTATTTTCCTCACGATACGTTCAAATGCTTGTACATTTTCTAAGATACATTTTTATCAATGGAGCATATAATTTCTTGAGGAATTACTCCTATTGTGAAGTTTCCTTTATTGTATAACATAAATCTATATTGATTTCTCTTTTTGCTACAAAATATTTTTTTGTGGAAGAAATACGCTAGTTATACTTAAGCAATGGTGAATGGATAAAGCATAAAGTAATTGCATATAATTTTGGAAAGTAAGCCGTATGGGGTCGGATGTAAATGTTATGCAACGCTCACAGTTTCTATCGCTTGCTTTCCGTCCGTTGAAGATAAGTAAATGGATACCCTTAAAATATATAGGTAACAAATGCGATGCGAATAAAATAAAACAATATAGGGTTCATCCAGGTGTGTAATTTCTCGGTATGTCACGTAAGATCATTTTTCTGCATCTGAAAATTTCCTCACAGGAGTGCAGTTCTGGATAAAGTTGATTTTGGTACGTATAGGAGCCAGTTGTTGCCCTCGCATGCAATTCCTTACTTTTTACGCCACCAATGGTGTGGTCGCAGCTGTTGTTGTTGAACTCAAACAGTCGAAACAGTTACTGCAATGACATTTCCTCACATGCGTAAAGTACACACCTGTACACAGCGCTGGACTTTTATTTTTATCTAATACGAAAGAATTGAAGATAAATTTACATCAGAGAGCACAAATACCACAAGTTTTCCAAATTCTTTTCTACTCGAGGCACACGACCCAAAATTTGGGGGAGGGGCCAATCGATTAGATTGACTCCAGTATCCAACTGGTACTTAATTTATGGGCCCCGAAAGGATGAAAGGTAAAGTCGACCTCGACGCAATTTGAACTCAGAACATAAAGACAGATGAAATACCGCTAAGCATTTCGTCCAGCATTCTAACGTTTCTGCCAGCTCGCTGCCTTTTTTTCCCAAATTCTTTTCTACTCTAGAAACAAGGCCCGAAATTTTGGGGATGGGCCAATTGATTAGATCGACTCCAGTATCCAAATTGACACCCAAATGTCTTTGATAATTCGAATTCGACATATCGATGAAATATGTGGTGAGCAATGCAAGTCTAGCTCATCTCAGGTAGGCTTTTTTTTATTGCAATATGTCAGCCACTCAGTTTATGAATAATCCAGATGCGTAGACTGAGTAATTGCTGATATTTATAATATTACTGAGCAACTGAAATGATTTAATGCAATAAATTATACATAAATTATTTATTCAAGTAATAAATACGGATATATCCGCAAATGTCTTTCTATTCCTTGCCTTTTATGGAAATTCTCAGGAAATTGTGTACAAAGAAATAATTAACATAGACACTGCAATTTGTTAAGGTTTATAGTTATCAGTATCAACAAAATGAAATTCAATAAACACAAATCAGGCGGATTATTTGGCAAGAGAGGAAGAAATAAATTAAAATTCAGGCATAACTTTTCATTCGCTAAAGGAAGGCTAAAACCATTGTCTTGTTCATCTTTTAACGACAACCACCCCCTACTCAAAATGTTTTTGATTTTATTTACCATTTATGAATCGAAATCCGGTATAAAAAATATTCTGTACTACTCATTTCAATATTTGCAAAACTTCAACCAATGAGGGCGTTCTACGTGTTCGGGTGACTTGGTAAAAATAATTACACTCAAACTTTATTATCTTTATAAAGGGAAGGTATATTGCGTAATACATCATATATATATATATATATATATATATATGAAATGCAGAATGGTTACGGTTAGATTGCTTTTCATCAGAGCTGAACTTAAGCTGAACAAAAGACAGGAACACTTTGTTACTTTCCTGTGGAACCCGATTTAATTTTTATACGGCAAACTCTCATTTGTTTGATGATTAAATTTGAAATGCAATGCATTAGCATATACAAACAGTTTCCGGACACTAAAGTATTGAGATTTATATTTTATAGATTCCCTGTTCGTTATTCCTCTTCAAAATCTGTATCATTAATCTACAATAATATTTTTGAAAGTATAGTTTTCTGATGCAGTTCAAGTAACTTTTATCCATGTTTTTTCCCCTCTTTTGTCCTTCATTCTTCTTGGCAGGGTTGAATGTTTGCTTAATCGATTTAACCCTGTGCTTTGCATCTGCACCACTGATATTCTTTTGATTAAATGTAGCATAACAATTTGCCAACACGTACTTCAGATTCATCTTTATCCAAATGCTAATTAGAACACTTTCGTATTGGGAAATATCTCCATTACTTTATATATGATAATGTGCATGCTACAACATACAAAATATCGACACAGAATGGCTACAAGTGTGATGGCGTACGAAAACCAAGTATTTATCTTAGAAATATCAAATGTTGATAACACACTAATTTCAACTTGCTTCTTATGCATCATGGAACCAAGACTTTCCTTTATAATCGCTGCCGTATTATTCCTGTATGGCCTTTGTCATAAATTTATATTTAGTAATAAGACATTTATTTATTTTCAAGTTCTAAGTTCCTATTACCAGTTGACTTTTGTATATCCAATGTTGATTGCTCATTCTCGAGCCATGCCTGCCTCATAAGGGCCGGGTTCCCGGTTTGATTGGCGTATAGGTTCTCCCACCGGGCCGGGACGACGGTCCGTCGCAAGTGAGCTACTAGATGCAGGAGGAAAGAGAGAGAGAGAGAAAGTTGTGACAAAAGAGTCAGCAGAAGTTCACCATTACCTTCTACAGAAGCCGCGTAGAGCTTAGGAGTTTCGCTCATAGACACACGCATCGATCGGTCTGAAATTCGAACCCACAATCCCTCGACCGTGTGTCCGCTGCTCTAACTACTAAATTATATGCCTCCACTTGTATATCTAATGAATAAGTCTTATATTCTTAATATTATAGCAACCTCGAGTTCATGATATAAACTTATATATAGACGCTAATATGGGTGAGTCGTATGAAATTTACTTGGCAATCACATTCTTTCGGATTCGGTTCCTCTACGCGGATCTCTTTAGCAATTATCTGGTCTGGATGGCTGGTGAAGAGAGGCTGGACAACCTTGCTCAGACTGCTACCATGGTGAGTAACGTTCTAGGTGCAATCCGATAGTCATTCACTACCGAAGCAGTTCTTTAATATTTATGTATGTCTCTCCGTCTGTATGTATACATGTATGCATGCATGTCAGGTTGCTTTCTGAGGAGGGTGATTGTTGAAGACTGTAGGACGAAAAATAAAACCTGTCAAAGGGCGGAAGAGCACATGAGCAGTCAACGGCCATCCAACAATATATATACATGTGCATGTATGCATGTATGTATGGCAAGGGAAGTGGAAATACCTGGGTTGGTGTCCAGGCGCGCGGTTGGCTTACTGGGAAGGGAAGACCCTTCTGTTGTCACACTATTTCTTTCTAGGAGAGGGAAACTCTAAGAGTAAACCTGCGACTCTGACAATATTCAATGATGTAGACTAACCCCTTTTTCGAGTTCATGTTGTCCATCTTCAGAGAGTGGGATTGGATTTGTGCAAATCCATTACTTTCTATAAGAAATCATCATGTAGGAGCATCGCTTGAAAAAAATTAAGACCTATCACAAAAATGGCTCGTCGTAAATGGCTCGTCGTAGCTTTCGCATGAGTGTGACTTCTGATTAGTCATTGGCAATACTCGAGTTTGCAACCATTATGTATGTATAGATAAACTATTTAAAGATATCTCAGGATCTAGTTAGAGCGTGAAGTATTAATGTGTTCTACAAACAGAGTTAATGTCAACGTGTAGACATAGGATGAAATATTTGCTTCATTTTTTCGGACGGGAGAATAAATAATCGTGACGGGATACATGTTATGACCTGCGGTTATCCTATATTTCGCATCATCACTTACTTTGAATATCTCTTAAGCATCTCTGTATCTAAATTCCTTGACATTTGCATGAAACCGTGAAACGTCACAAACTGTAATCTCCAGACCAACACGTACTAATGTTTTGCATTTATCCACACGTACATGCATAAACACACATGCACAATTTATATATATATATATAATATAATATATATATATATCCTTAAATCCTTAAAAATGTTTAGCCCGAAGGCCGCGGCCATGCTGGGGCACCACCGCTGAATGAGCCACACTAGTTTGTGAATCCACCTCTGATACGTGGCACTTGATCAACAAGGGAGTTCGATGCTGCTGCCCGCATCCGCGTCTCCTGTCGTGAGGTAGGTTCATCTGGACTTCCAACAAGAAGAGATCCAGTTTAGTTTTAAAGAAACCCACATCCACACCATGTAAGTCTTCAGGCATTTAGGGAGGATGTTGAAAGCTGTGGTCCTCTGAAACCCAGCTGTTGCAGTATCTGGACTGTATTTTGATGGTGATGTTGGAATCCTTGGCACCACGCAGCGGCGCCCCGTTCTGCGGTTATAGTAACTTTGAATGCCAAGTTTGGGATAAGACCTCCAGGATTTTCCAGATGTATATTACTGCATATCTCTCCCGCCTCCGCTCCAGGGAGAAGATAATACCTTCAGTCTTTCCCAGTAGCTGACATTTTGCATTGAGACGATTTTCTTTGTGTAGCTTCTCTGAGTTGCTTCGAGTTCTGCTGTTTGTTTTATATTGTGTGGTGACCAAAGTTGGGAGCAGTAGTCCAAGCGGTGAGGACAAATGTTTTCCATAGGACATCAGTCTCCTTCTCTCTTGTTCTGAAAGTTCGAGAATCCATCCAGTAGCCGTCTGCATTTTATCACCAGATTAGCAATATGCATTTGGAAAGATGCATCATTGCTCATGTCAATGCCCAGGTCACGCACTGATTTTGACTCAGGGATTGCAATTCTTCCTGGGCCAGTGTATCCAGTCTTCACGTCATTACCTTTGTGTGCCAGTAGCGCAGGGCCTGGAACTTACCTGCATTAAACTGCATGTTGTTGTCCTCAGCCCAACCTGATATTGTGTCCAGCTCATGTTGCAGATGCGCATATTTTCAGGGTTCTGTATGCGTGGGAGACCTTTGTGTCATCTGCATAGCTAGCATATATATATATTATATATATATATATACATACATATGTATGTATATGTGCATGTATGTGTGTTTATATATATATGCATTTATTTACCGGATACAATAATATATTTATGCTAAGTATAACTGCCGCCTTTATGTATGATGAAATATCTCTCTTGGTCTTTTTTATTTATTATTTCTGATTCCACGATAATACTTTGATATAAACGGCAGAGCTTGTGTTGTTGTTTGTTTATATAAATATGTATAAACTATAGATTGTCCATATAAAATGGTCTCTTTTAGTCTTAGCATTTATCTAGTAAGGAATGTTTAGATTTAATAGTTTCAGAAGTCGTATTATCTACATTTTTCATGGCTGCAATTGTGTAGTGTTTATTTTTTCGGGAAATGTATATGAGTGTGTGTCACTGAATATATGTATGTGTGGGCGTGCATTAATACAGCTACACACGTATATATACTAGCAAATAATATATATATACATGCATACACGCACACATATATAATCGCATATATGTAACCTTATTCTATTTCTATTCAGATAATATTCTACGATATTACAGTATAAATATAATACGGGGGTAGGTTAGAAATGCCGCAATTGTATATTACTATGTCTGTGTGAGTCTGTGCATGAAAGTAAGTTTCTTTGTGTACATATATGGTCATAAGGATACATATATACATACATACATATGCATATATATATGTGTGTATATATATTTACATATATGTATATATACGTATATATATATATATATGTATATATATATATATGTTTATGCATCTATGAATATGTATATACATATTTACATATGCATACACACACACAAACACACACTCATAAACATTTGGCGTAAATGGTTGGATGTGTACGTAATTTACATTTGTACAATCGACTGCAGATATATAATATATGTGTATGTGATAACGTCTCTGTAAAATATATTTAGAAAATAAAAGAAAAAAATAAAGGTATTTATTGATATTTTTATTCAAGCGGTGTAAGTTCTTGGAAAACCTCGAAACTTTCATATAATATATATAAAACTATAATGGGCAAATATGAAATAGCTTTTTCCCATTTTGCTAGCTATTATATCACTTATATCGATATAGATCAAACTATATTTAGTTTCAACTTGTAACGAAATAAAAATAAAAATTAGCATATAAATAAATGACAGAGAGTGAAATCTATTAAAATAAAATGTATATAGAACTGAATAAATCTGAATTGAACTGCTTCAATTAAAGTGGATGTGTGCGTAATAGTCTCAAAATGGCGACTTTTCTCTCAGCAATTTCATTTTTTGACGCGAGGTGGAGAAGAGAGATTATTCGTTTATATATTAACCCAGTAATCGATTGGACGATTTTGCGAGTGGGCTTCTTTAAAGTTCCTAGCTTTAAGAATATCGTGAAAGACCTGATTCAAGTCCGAACTTCCAAGTTCTTTTATAAGGCTTAGTAAAACTGAAGGACTGCTGCAATAGTTGTGTGAATATGAGTATAGAATATGTAGAATAAAAGTGATCCACCTGTATTTTCTTTTACCCAAATCCAGGAACTTTTCAGCAACACCTCGTATTTCCACCCTTAATAGATGAAAAGCACAAATTTGGTGCTTTTAGCCACAACTGTTTCCAATATTTGGTGGAAGGGGTCGAAGAGGACTTATTTGATAAGAAATCCCATTACTCGGATAGAATATTACATCCTAGTTCTTAGGGGATTAAATGCCATGTCGCCTAAGATGGTATTTCAGCTAGTGTTGTAGAGAGCCGTTATTAAGTATCACTGCTTATTTAGCTACAGCTCTAAATATTGTATATTCCAATTTAAATGCATTCGGTGCTAATATATTTACCGTTCACCTATTTAACTTTCACTTGTTTCACTCATTTCATTGTGGCCATGTTGGAGCACGAACGAATCGACCGAGTACTTTTTAAAAGCTTAGCACTTGTTCTATCAGTTACTTTTGCCAGATCGCTAAGTTATGGGGATGTAAACACGTGCACCGGTTGTCAAGTGGTGGTGGTGTGGAACGAACAATACATACATACATACATACATAAACATATATATTTCATGAACTAACTGTTACTTTCTCAGATGCAACACGAAGTTTTGTCAGTGGTCGCGGTTCGAATGTGACCAAAATATTTTGACACAAATGATGTTTAAATGTTGAGGTGAAATTAATGGTTTTTGTATGTTCTTAAATGGCTTACAAGCATCTTCTACGCTATATATGCCGGGCTTCTTTCAGTTTTTGTCTACGAAATCCACGGTTCGAGGATGCAGTAAAAAACACTTGCTCAAGGTGCCATGCAGCGGGACTAAACCCGAACCCATATGGTTGGGAAGCAAACTTCTTGCCACGCAGCCATGCCTCTTTATATTTGTGAAATTGTTGAACCCTAATGGTTGGACAGATTCAGCTGAAATACTAACTAATTACATGTCAAATCTTTTACACATGAAAATTTTATGAGTTATGTTACTAGCTTCATATACACGGGTTTAGCAAATATGCGTAGATACCACAGCTGAATGCCAAATAGATGGAAAAAGTGATAATTAAATTGTCTCGTGTTATGTGCAAGTTGAGGTTTAATTTCAAATAACTTTACTGCATAGCTAAATGGTTATTTAAATAGGTCAGGATCTGCAAAATTGAGCAATCATAAATATTAATTTCTCTTTTAGATATTATTGATTCAAACACAAGAAATAATTTGCATTCGCTGTTATTTAACCATAGGTCATTGATGACTGAGCAGACGAGACCAATGAACAAAGACTCTCCAGCAGAGATCAGCATTCCTCTTTTGTGTATCTTTGAATACATTATCCAATACGGCTTCCATTTTTCAGACTGTAGGTATATTCAACTGATATTTTTGGCGGTCATACAAACTTCAGGGTCGGGTTTATACTTGACGTGCAGCATAGAAATACAATTATCTTTTATTATTTATCTTTTTATAAACTTTTATTAAGTCCAGTTACTGGACATCAATCGTTCTAGGAGATCGCCTTAAAGGGTCTAGTCCAACAAATCAGCCCAAGATTTATTTCGTAATTCTAGCGCTTCTTGTATGAGCTCTTTCGTCGAATCACCAAGTTACGAGAACGTAAACAAACCAAAGTCGGTTGTTAAGCAGTGGTGGAGGAACAAACAGACACCCATACGCTCACACATGCTCATACACATATACACACGCACACACACACAATCATACAAACACATACACACACATTCACGACGGGTTTCGACACAGTAGAAACACATTCCTAAAGTGCCGCGCTGTGGGACTGAACCTAGATACACGTTGTTGCAAAGTGAGGTCCATAAACGCACAGCCTTTTAATTTGAAAATAAACATGCCAAATCAAGTATTGCCATATAAATATATTCCTCATTTGCATTGGAAGCAAATGCAAAGGAAACGAATTCCTTCCTAGAATGAGAGAATATCTTAACTTCTATTCTACTTTAAACACTGTTGACTTGGCTGAATTTAAATGTACCCCCCACACACACACACAGACACGCGTATGTTTGTTTGTATGTATGTATGTATGTATGTATGTATGTATTTATGTATTTATGTATATATGCATGTATGTATGTATTTATGTATGCATCTATTTATGCATGTATGTATATATGTATGTACGTATGTACGTATATATGTATATATGTGCGTATTTATGTATATGTGCAGGTATGTATGTATTTATGTATGCATGTATTTATGTATGTATGTATGTATTTATGTATGTATGTGTGTATGCATGTAAGTATGTATGCATTATCTATGTATTTATGTATGTATTTATGTATGTATGTGTGTATGCCTGTAAGTATGTATGTATTATCTATGTATTTATGTATGTATTTATGTATGTATGTGTGTATGCATGTAAGTATGTATGTATTATCTATGTATTTATGTATGTACGTATGTATGTATGTACGTATGTATGTATGTATATATGTGCATATTTATGTATATATGCATGTATGTATGTATTTATGTATGCATGTATTTATGTATGTATGTATGTATTTATGTATGTATATGTGTATGCATGTAAGTATGTATGCATTATCTATGTATTTATGTATGTATTTATGTATGTATGTATGCATGTAAGTATGTATGTATTATCTATGTATTATGTATGTATCTATGTATGTATGCATCTATGTATGTATATATGTATGTATGTATGCATCTATGTATGTTTGTATGTATGTATGTATATATGTATGTATTGTTATTAATTCATATCTCAGTTAATTAAAGCATAATCACCTGTAGCCGCATTTATTAGATTTCAACAAGGAAATGGATTTATGCATACGTCAGCGCTAACCGTTGATGAACATCAATTATTACAACGACAATCTCTATATCTTATGCTGAACGTAAAGCTACATGTTTCATTTTCTGTCTTTAACACGTGTGACATTTATTATAATTTGAAGTATGTTTTATTTAGATTTAGAGCTAATATTTGCAATTGTTAACGCATGTAGCGATTTTGAAGTGCAATTACTTGAGTTGTATTTGAACAGGCTGAATTTTATTATTACCGAAGCCCAAGCTCATTTTCTTATCTGCGCTGCAGTTCGTTGACTTTTCCCCGCAGTAATATCAGAAAGTGTTGTACACCGTAATTAATTTACCGTTTATTACATCATCCAGCTAATCAAACGCCAATTCAATTCATTTGACTCTATCTGATTTTATATTTTGAAATTGTTCCAGTATGCACACAAACAGCTTGTTTTATAATCAGCGTGATCCTGTTTATAATGAACGATTCCCAGATAATAAGTATTTCATGCATAATCAGTAATTTACAAATTCGTTATAGATCCCTTCAATATACTAATAGGCAATGAGGGATCCTTGTTGTCACCCGACATGCTGAACGTAGCAGATTATTATCACTCAAACCACACGCTAATAAATCATTACAAAATGAGATGCTAATATACTCCTAGAGATCTCTAAAAATGAGCAATATGAGAGATACAATTCACTAAAATCTTCATATTCACGTCAAATCCAGCAGCTTCAAAGAAAAGGAAAAAATAATTTGCATATTATAAGTGGTTGGGTGTGTAAGTGAATGTGAATGGGAGAGTGAGAGAAATGACAAAACAAATCCCGGTGCGTAAAACAAAAACCTTGTATTTGGTTTGAGTTACCTTCTTTGAAGAATACGAGGGTTATCTTCTGCTTTATTATGATATTCATGGAAATAGCCAAGAGATAAACTGCTGTTGGGTGCCGATACAATTATTGTTAATTATAGAATAATAAAAGGTTGAAGTTTCTCGTTGAAAATGTAACTAGAAAACATGTTCCCTAGCAACAAGCTAGCACTAAATCGAACAGAACTAAGATAAAAGGCATTCCAGTCTATTTAAGTATGGCAAAGGCTGTATTATATAATGCTATGTTACACAACGAAATATACGTGTAGATCGGGTAGCCAATATCGTATGTGTTGCTGAGACCTCCTTCGGTCATGACTGACCATGGGATTGCACCTAGAAAGGCACAAGTCCGTGCCAGGTTGTTTATGGAAGACCAGCAGTTGCCCATGCCTACCAGCCTCCCATCTCCACTCCACTAATGTTATCCAAGGGAAAGGCAAAGGGGCCGATACAGCTTGGCACCTGTGACGTCGCAACTCATTTCTACAGCTGAGCGAACTGGCGCTACGCGAAATAAAGTGTATTTCTCAAGAACGCAGCACGCAGCCCGGTCCGGAATTCGAACTCACAACCCGACGATCGTAAGTTCGACGCTCTAACCACTGAGCCATGCGCCTTCACTCTTTTTATTTATTTTTTTTTCGTATGTGTACATATATGTAAAAACCACCTTGATCTTACATAAAATATTCCGTAAGTAGATAAAGAAGGATTAGAGGAAGCAGTTTCATTCCTGAGGTACGATTTCCTCAGCGATGCCATACTCAATATAAATATAAATTTAAGTTAAGTATTCGTTGGGACATAAAGAGAATACGCGGTTGCTCGTGAAATCCCAATACATTTTCGAAACTAGTCCAGTTGACGCGTCTACTTTCCATGAAGATGTTGTGTATAAAGAGAAAGTAATTACCTCCTTTTATACCCACGTATTAACAAAAAGCCTCTAACTATAATTACATTCTAATGCACAAGTAATACATTGGCTTCAAAGTTTGGCACAAGGCCAGCAATTTCAGGGGAATAGGACATTCGATTATATAGACTCTAGTATTCAACTGGTACTTATTTTATCGACCCCGAAAGGATGAAAAGCAAAGTCGACCTCGACGGAATTTGCACTCAGAACGTAGAAAAACGACAAAATGCCGCTAAACATTTTGCCAGGCGTGTTAACGATTCTTTTACATTACCAGCCTACTAACGCACAAGTAATATATTAATATATATATATATTATGTAACGTATACTTCCTTTTAAAACTTTACTAAAGTTTTGGCGAAAAGAAGACTTTGAATTTATTTCCAGAAACGTTAAACAAACATTGAAGAAGTTGTCTAATTTGAGAATAGTTTGTGTAGAAAAACATTTTAGAAGCTATCAAAATAAACTGAATGAAATAAGCAAAACTATCACAAACAGATATATGGTCGAAATAAATACATATATATATATATATAAATATAATATTTTTCTATATATGTGATATATTATGAAAATGTCATTAATTTTTACGCAACTGACATAAAATTTTAAAGGTAAAATAAAATTTGTATGAGGGAATACAGTCAATATTATTACTAAGCTGTGATTTATGTGCCAATATATATCGGTTACATGTAAACCATCTCTCTCCCTCTCTCCCACCCACTTCCCATTTCTCTCTCTCACAAGAACAGGAACAGATATATAAATAATATATACATCCACGTGAATCTGTTCATCTATCTTTGTTATCCTTTAATCGATCTCTTTCTATCTATATATGCATACATATATATAAATATATATATGTGTGTGTGTGTGTGTGTGTAGACACATACACACACACACACACATATATATATATATATATAAACATATACATGTACATATGGGTGTGTTTTATAGGTGTACATACATACACACACACACACACACATATATATATACATATACTTGTATACATCATAGTGGTGAAAATCAATCTCTTTGGCTAATAAGTTTCTGTATCTTGTTGATCACGTGAGGTTGGGCATCGTGAGAGCGAGTTTGTTTATATGTATGTTTTAGCACGCGCACACACGCACAGACACATACATACACACACACACATACATACAGAGAGAGAGGGGCAGCGAGACAGACAGATTCATATGTATGTAGGTATGTATGTTTGTATGTATGTATGTATGTATGTATGTATGTATGTATGTATGTATGTATGTATGTATGTATGTATGTATGTATGTATGTATGTAGTATGTATGTATGTATGTATATATGTATGTATGTATGTATATATGTATGTATGTATATATGTATGTATGTATGTATATATGTATGTATGTATGTAAATGAGTTTTGTCAAAAATATATTGGCTAAGTTATTAATAGTGTTCTAGATCATGAAAGAAAGTAATGCTGAAAAAAAAAAGACTTGATAAATCATTAAAGAATACGCTGCCATTCCTCAAATAATTGTTGCAAATTACGGTAAATCAGCTATAAATTACTTTCTATAGAAAACTCTAATAATTTTTTTGTGGTTCTTAATTTTGTATGAATTATAAATTATATATTGGAAGTATAAATACAAAATTAGTCTCCATCACAATTGAGACGCAGAAATATTTAGAAATGATGCCCTGATAATACATACATAGCGCAATATATGTATGTTGTTCAAATTCCGCCGAGATGGACATTGCCTTTCATCCTTTTGGAGTCGATAAATTAAGTACCTGTTTGGCACTGGGGTTGATTTAATCGACTGGCACCCTCCCCCACAATTTCGGGCCTTGTGCTTTGAGTAGAGAAGAATATATGTATTCTGGCAAATTCCGCCGTAGTCGACTTTGCCTTTCATCCTTTTGGGGTCGATAAATTAAGTACCAGTTGCGTACTGAGGTCGATTTAATCGACTGGTCCCCTCCCACCAAATTTCGGGCCTTGTGCCTAGAGTAGAAGAGAAGATATGTTGTTTGTGCATGTGTATTTGTTTATATATGTGCACATTTATGTGCGTGTGTGTGTGTATCTGTTTTTGTGTGTGTATATATATATATATATATATATATATATATATATATATATCGATTCTGCTGCTTCGCCCCTTTAATAGCAATACTACTACTACAATTACTATTACTGTTGCTGCTGTTCCTGTTACTATTACTACTACGACCATATATACAACTACTACTACTAATAATAATAATAATCCTTTCTACTAAAGGCACAATGCCTGAAATTTTGGGGAAGGGATAATCAATTACATAGACCCCAGTGTTTCACTAGTACTTAGTTTATCTACCCCGAAAAGATAAAGGCAACGTCGACATCGACGGAATTTGAACTCAGAGTGTAAGGACGGACGAGATGCCACTAAGCATTTTGCCCGGTGTGCTAACGATTCCGCCAACTCTCCTCCATAATAATAATAATTATTATTAGTATAATTATTATTATACTTTCAACTATAGGCAAAAGGCCTGAAATTTGGGGGGAAGTGTTCATCTACCCCCGAAAGGATGAAAGCAAGTTGACGGCAGTGGAATTATTTTTACGTGAGGGAGCGAATTCAAGGGAACTGATAGGTGAGTGGTAATCTCTCTCTCTCTCTCTCTCTCTCTCTCTCACACACACACACACACACACACAGACACACACACAAACACACATTCTCTGGTATCTCTGTATTTATGAGTTACGTAGATGTGTCATATGCATGTTTGTCGATACTTCGTATGGCGCCTGCGCTGTGGCGTTTTACGCCTGTCGTTTGTATGTAGCTGAGTGTATATGTTAGTGATATTGCACATCGTGTCTCGGTGTCTCTTTATTGAAGTAGAGCAAGCGTGTGGTGAGTAAGCGTCAAGAAACAGGTAAGCTATAGCTCGTGTTGTTTGTGTGTATGTGTGTGTGTGTGAGAGGGAGAGGGAGATAGCGAGAGGAGTGAGTGTGTAACTTTCAATAAGTCTGTATGGAAACGGATGTAGGTTGTTACACACACGTGATGTATTCATACGCACGCGTATATACAGGCATATATTATTAGTATATGAATATATATGTAAACACACACACACACATACAAGGTGCGGGGAATAAACTAAATTACGTAAAAGTATATAAACTAAATTAAATATATGAACTAAAGAAATAAATGAATAAACTAAATTTCGCAAAAGTGAAAATAACACTGACATCTCATTTTAACGGATATATTCACCAAAATTACATAAAAATATCTTGAAATACTAAAGAGTAAATTTATTCTACAAAATCGCCGTTGGTTTCAACCACGGCCTCCAGACGACTTCGGAATCGCTTGCAACTCTTCTGGACGATCTCCTTGTTTAAGTTGGTGAATGCTGCCATAATCCTTGCCTTCAGTTCATCTTTGGTGTTACAAGGAGTTTTCCTGGTCTCATTCAACTACGCCTACGTATAATAACCAAGGATGTTGCAGTCTGGGGAGTTAGGTGGCCAGATTTTAGCGGTGATGTGGTCGCAGAAATTGTCTGACAGCCATGACTGGGTTCTCCTGCTTGTGTGGTATGGTGCAGAGTCCTGTTGCCAGACATAGGGTCTTCCAGCAGCCACCCTCTTGACCCAGAGCAGCACTATCTCGTCCAAGTACTTGATGTAGGCCTCCGTGTTGATTCTGAGGCCGTGTGGAAAGATGAATGGAGGCATAATATCGCCATCAGTAGTAATCACTCCAAACACCATGATGTTGACTGGATATTTGAATTTTATCCTTCTCGTTACATGTTTTGTGGATACTGCAAGCCAACGGCTGTTCTGTGTGTTCACCATCTGATGCTGGCAGAATTTTTTCTTGTCTGAGAAAAACCAAAGCATGTTCGGTAGGAGGGGATGCATGAGTTTGTTCTTTCCTCTTATCCTTTATGACTTGGGATGAAAATTGGCTCTTTTCCATCGTGTATGAGGAATACCGAATGTCTTCCTGCACTACTTGCCTGATAAGAAACTCAGACACTCGCATGTCCCTGTCAGTGAACCTGATTGACTTGGAAGAATCGTTGTCAATTATGGCCTGGGTGTCACGGACAACTTCAGGAGTTGTTTTCATATAAGAACGATCAGAGTGAGTTTTCCGACTTGCCGTATCTTCGTTATCATCATTAGACTCATCCGGTTCTTTTCGAATCCTCTGCACTGTCAGATTGACAGTCAAATACTGAAATGTTCGTATTGGAACTTCTTTTTCTATCGTTCTGTTTTACCGAACTGGAATGAGCCCACACGCGGATGAATTGTACAGAAATACGCGAAATAAGCTGTCTAGTCTGAGAGAGTCTCGATTCGGTCATGGGGTTGTTTCTTCCCATGTAAGCGTATATGTATACATTTGTGCTCTTTTTTTTACAGCACCAGGAGTATTTTACTCCCATTTCTAGCAATGTAGGTGTCTTCAAGGAACATCTGGACTAATTTTTAATCAGGAGAGCAGATGAACACATATCGCGGCAGGATGCACAGAAAATGAGTAGCTCGTTCCAAAACACTTCTTCGCCAGATAATGTACAGGAATGAAATCTATCACACTGAAAGCAGTGCCCCAGCATGGCCTCAGATTCTTCCTGAAACTAGTAAGAAATAAGATATGTATACATACCTCTGTGATAGGTATGCATGCATATATATATTTCTGAAACATCAATCTTATTGCGACTGGTAACTTATAACCTAGTACAAGTTATCGCATAATCAGGCGATCGGCGACTAAACCGGCATCCATACCAAGCCTGCTGGCTGAGGAGGGTAGTTCTTTTTTTCTATTTTTTCGAGATGAGGACATTCTGCAAGATTAAAAACAACTCTTTCAAAGGACGGATTGACTCTGTAGAATCAACGACCATCCAACAGCTGGAAGTTAGAGAACCCTAGTCTTTGTTTAAACATCTACCTTGGACGTTATTTACATTATTTACATTTGACGGATATTTGTCCTCATCTTTTTTGTTTTTAACACAACGTTTCGGCTGATATACTCACCAGCCTTTATCAGGTGTCTTGGGGAAATTTCGAACTTGGGTTCTCATTCCTAAGGTATTTTTCGATGTTGTTGTTGTTATTATTATTATTGTTATTATTATTATTATTATTATTATTATTATTATTATTATTATTATTATTATCATTATTATTATTATTATGATTCAAGTCACTGCCTGGAATCGAACTCGGATTCTTGGAGTTAAGAGCGCAGGTTATTAACCCCAAGATTCCGAGTTCGATTCCAAGCAGTGATCATAATAATAATAATAATAATAATAATAATGATGATGATGATAATAATAATAATAATAATAATAATAATAATAATAATAATAATAATAATAACGACGACAACAACAGCAATAACAACAACAACAACAACATCGAAAAATACCTTAGAAGTGAGAACCAAGGTTCGAAAAATTTCCCCAAGACACCTGATGAAGTCTGGAGGGTATATCAGCCGAAACGTTGTGTTAACAACAAACAAGATGAGGACAAATAACCGTCAAATGTAAATAATGTAAATAATTCTTCATCTCTCAAATATAGAACTGTAGTATCTCTCTTGGAGAATGTAATTCTGCTATAACACCCGCTTCATTGCAAAGCTGGAGATCATGCTCTTGCTTGTTTCTATGCTGCTTGGCTTAGTAGGTGAGAATCTTAGTGTTCGTTGTGCAGGCTGTTATTGATTTTAAATTTCAGTACTGGCATTGTTGACAGTTGTGTCTTTAACGTCAATGATATGATAATTAGTCAGTGATAATCACACTCGTCTACGAGTTAATATCCACCATGTACACGTGTACGACTCTATGTGAACCATGAAAGTAATAAAATAATGCAAATATAATATGCATGTTGAGGAAAAGTTGCATTGATTTCGTGACAAAAACTTCATATGTTTTATTTTAGACATCAAATCTAGTAAGAATAATAACACAAAATACTGAAATTTAATAAAATCCATCAAAGTTTGTATTAGTGAAAATATGACAATTGCTCTGAAAGTTCCGCTTTGAAAGTTCAGTGACTTCCTATGGTTATTGTCGACGAAATTCTAGTAAATATAATTTGTCTGTAAGTAATCTCACATCTATCAGACCGTGTCTGGAAATAGTAACGTATGGAAACACACACATATTGATATATATCTGTGTAAACGGCTTTAAAAAAAAAGCGTCTATGCATTGTGTTATATTTAGAGGTAATTCTGTATTTATGTGAATAAATACGTGGGCGGATGTATGAGGCCGATTTGTTGTATCTTGTATATTTGTAAGAATGTATGTATGTGTTTCAGTCTGTACGTGTGTGTGTGTGAAAGTGCGTGCGTGTACGTGTGTGGATGTGCGTGTGGATGTGTGTGCGTGCATGTGTGTATGCCTCTCTCTCTCTCTCTCTCTCTCTCTCTCTCTCTCTGCCTCTGCGTATTTGAACATTTCATGGGGCATGGTTGGGTGGTTAAGAAATTGGTTTTGCAACCATTCCGTTTCGGGTTCAGACCCACAAAGTGGCACCTTAGGTATTTTGCTTTCTACTATAGTCTCAAGCTGACCAACACCTTGTGAGTGAAAATAGTGAGTGTTTTTCCGTTTGTGTTAGTCCCTCACTTGATAACCGGTATTGGTTTATTTATATCGCCGTAACGTAGCTGTTTCAGAAAATAGAACCAATACAATAAGTGCTAGACGTTAAAAATCAAATCCCGAGATCGATTTCTTCAACTAAACCCTTCGGTGCGGTGTCCTAGAATGCCCACAGTCCAACGACTGAAGCAAATAAATGGTAGAAGATAAATATAACTCATATACAGTTATCCCTCGCCGTATCGCGGTTCACCTATCGCGGTTTATTATTTAAACTTACGCCGATTCCTCCCTGGTGTTGTCTTGCATTTATAATAAAATAAATATATACAAATTAAAAAAATAATAGAAAAAATATGCAGTAGAGTACTGTTTCTACTTCGCGGATTTTCACTTATCGCGGAGGATTTTGGAACGTAACGTCCGCAATAGTAGAGAGATTACTGTAATGTTGAGATATTCATATGTTCAACTATACTTTCGGCTCGTCTGTAAAGAGAAAACGATAAACGTTATGCGCTAAAAGATCAGAACGATTAAATTCAGTTTTCCAAATGACTCGTATTCATGTAGCGAAGACGATAGAATCGCGTTAGCTAGAATACAGTAACGAGTGTCTAAATACAATAGACGCATTGCTCACATCTTATCTACTATAAAATTATTTAGGGAAAAAAAAACATATAAACACCTGCGATATTGTGTGAAGAGGAAAGGGCCCAGGGCCGAGCAACGACTAGTGAGTGGGTTTGATAAGCGAAAGCTGTGAGGACATCCATGATATATATATATGCCTCAATGTATATGCGCCTTTGAGCTTGTGTTTGTTTATCTCTTAGCTGTCCGGCAAAGAAAAGTCGATACAATAAGCATCAGTCTTAAAAATATGTGGTAAAAGTCTAAAAAATGTGTGGTAAGTAGCTTGCTTACCAACCACATGGTTCCGAGTTCATTCCCACTGCGTAGCACCTTCGGCAAGTGTCTAATACTATAGCCTCGGGCCGACCAAAACCTTGTGAGGGGATTTCGGGGAAAAAAACTGAAAGAAGCCCGTCGTATATATGTATGTGTGTATATGTTTGGGTGTCTGTGTTTGTCCCCACAACATCGCTTGACAACCAATGGTGGTGTATTATGTCCTCGTAACTTAGCAGTTCGGCAAAAGAGACCGATAGAATAAGTACAAGGCTTACAAAGAATAAGTCCTGTGGTCGATTTTCTTGACTAAATGCGGTGCTTCAGCATGGCTGCAGTCAAATGACTGAAACAAGTAAAAGAGTAATATGATATCATTGACTGAATCTTTCATGGTGGTGCCCCAGCAGGGCACTGGCCCAATAACTGAAACAAGAAGAAGAATAAAAGCGTAAAGTTTGCATACATACGCTTTTTGGTCTTTTGGATAAGACCAAAGCCTAGTATTTATTCTCATCAGCTTAATATCCCATACAGTCCCGATCTGAGCCATAGATATTAAATTGATTTTTAAAATGAGGCGAAATTTAAGGGGCTTGCTCCACTTTTGCCGTGTTGCTGACCTGACATTGCAGTACTTCTAGAATTCAGCTCATATTTAGGGAAAAAAGTGGCGATGCTCCAGCATGGTCACAGCTCTCGAGCTGAAACTTATAAAAAAGTAAAAGGATGTACACATACATAAGTTTATGCATACATACACAGATGTATGTAGGTATAAGTGATGCAATGTAATCCAACACCTTGTAATTCAAGAACAGTTCTGGAAGCAGCGTTAGTGTTGCGAATGAAAATTCGTGTAGGTTTCAAAATACAAAATAAAGAACAGCAAAAATACAAACGTTGGACTGCAAAACAGAAAAAGAGAAGAACACGTTCAAAGAAGCATCTTACGTTACAGACTAAATGCCATTCATTGTAGAAAACAGCCAAAACAAAAAAATAACGGAAACAAATCAAATAGTAAAATAAACAGAGATGATGCATCGATGCGTTATGTTAGGAGATCGCCATACTGGAAAGTGAGGTCGAAATGAAAGTATTTTTTTTTTTTGCTCTTTATCAGGGAGAACGAATATTAAGGGAGACAATAGACAAAAATAATGTGCGTGTATATGTACGTGTGTGTGAATGTGTGTCGATATGGGTATGTGTAAGTGTGTATCTGTATGGGTGTGTGTGAGAGAGTGTATGAGTGAGGGTGTCAGTGTGTGTGTGCGTGTGTCAGTGAGCGTGTAAGTATGTGAGTATATGTGAGTGAGCGTGTAGGTGTGTGTGTGCTACGCTGTATTAATGTGCATCTGTTTTGATCCCTGTGTCTGCATTGTATGCAGGAAGAGTCGTGCCTTATTGATTAAGGCATTTGGCTCACGATCGTAAAGTCGTGAGTTCGATTCTCGGCGGCGCATTGTGCCATTGAGCAAGGTTTTATTTTAACGTTCCTCCATTCCACTCAGCTAGCAAAAATGAGTTATATTTGTTTCGTTGATTAGATCAACTGGAACGCTCGTCGTCGTGACTGACGGAATATCAGCCTGTGCCATACGTCGGCGTTACAGATACGAGTGAGTAATATGTGGGAAGTATATGTAATGTAATACACTGAATGAGCCTTTAACGAATTATCTTGTATGTGTGATTGTGTAGTAGGACAATGCATGCTGATGACGCCTATCGAGGGAGAAACAGGTTTCGTCGACCCCCCCCTCTTCTGTCCAGACAATATGACTGCCTTTACTTTACAGGCATCTCAACTTTGGGCGACTGTAGAGTTTTGATATTCCACGCTTTCTCAAAGGGAGGTGTTCTCGATTGCCGTTTGATAAGTGAGATATTGCCCCAGCGTCGGAGGTAATTGTGATAAATCAAGAATTTATATTATATAGTGTTTGATATACTTATATGTATACACTTAATATATTTTTAGTTCAATGCAGATAGAGAGATCGATCGATAGAGAGATCGATCGATAGAGAGACAGACTGATAGATAGATAGATAGATAGATAGATAGATAGATAGATAGAGGAAGACAGTCAATCAGACAGACATCTTGTCAGGCATATTGATAGCTATATATATATATATATATTATATATATATATATATATATATATATATATATATTATATATATATATATACATACATATATAGATAGACAGACAGTGAAACAGACAGACAGATAGATAGATAGACAGATAGATAAATAGATAGATACATAGACAGCCAGCAGACAAACAGACATATATGAATACATAGATACATATGGAGGAATGGTTTGATAGAAAGTAAATGCATATCTTTGTGTATGTGTACTTATGTGTGTGTGTGTGTTTGTACGCGTGTGTGTTTGTGTATGCCATATATGTAAATATGTATTCATACAGAGAGAAGCAAGAATCTTTTACTGTGTAGTTGCTTCCATTTCAAAAGCAGCCGTACATCAAATAGCTTGGCAGACAATTCCAACTCCGAAATACACTCTCGTACGCACGCACACACACGCACACACACACACACACACACAAATACACACAAAAACAAATACACACGCAAACGCAAAAATACAGACACACATACAGGCACACACAGAAAACAAACTCACACATACACACACACACACACATAAATGTATACTTCAAAATAAACGTAGAAGATTCACAATATAGCGTACAAGTGGAACAGATCTTCATATCTTTGGAAGTGAACTTATAAGCATTTTCATGGCCTATCTCTCGTGTGTTGTGTGTCATAGGAGCAGTAATAAGGGCTGTGTTGTCTAAGCAACGCAACTGATGCATAGAAGTAATCCCAGCGGAGCCTCTTACTAGTCAAAGCTGTAAACAACGGGAGGTGTGCCAAGCAAATTGCAAAATTTCAGTTAAAAGAACATAATCATTGAATATCTGTTTTGGTTCAAGCATGGAAAGTCAGACATCTTTGAGAGAAGGGATGGGACTTCAGAATGACAATATTCTTAGTTGGAAAAATAAAAAATAAAAACAGCAAAGAAAAATAATCAGAAAAGGTCTTTGGTGCTTGAGAAGTGTGTGTTTGAAGTGGATTTAGTCGGGAGTGGTATAAAATCAGCAATTTCAAAGGAAAGAGATCTATTGTAAGGCGGTCGAAATGTCAGACATTTAGAGAGCTCGTCTATGAAACGGATCCTGGAGTGAGTTACTGAATCAAGTTCGCCCTATGAGGTGTCAAGCATCAATAGATTGTAAGGTCTCGAATACTGTTTGTGTTGAATCGGTTGTTACTCAAGTATCGTAGATATATAAGTGAGTTTCACTATATTTAATGAATGAACCATTAATAATCTAATGTACCAACTAATGTACGGAGTAAAAGATAAAAGGGAAAAGATAAAAAAAAAATCTAATAATATATTCTCATTATTTCTTTTCATAGGCATGGCTGTGCGGTAAGTAATTTGTTGCCGAACCAGAGGGTTTCGGGTTCAGTCGCATTGTGCGACACCTTGGACGAAAGTTTCCTACTATAGCTCCCGGCTGACCAAAGCCTTGTACGTGGATTTGGTAGACAGAAACACAGAAACTGACTAAAGCCATTCGTATATATACGGGCTTCTTCTAGTTTCCGTTCACCAAATCTACTTACAAGGCTTTGGCGTGTTCGAGGCTATCGTAGAAGACACTTGGTTAAGTTTCCACGCAGTGGGACTGAAACCGCAACCACGTGATTGGTAAGCAAGCTACTTACCAAACAACCACTCCATATATCTTCAAGAGTTAAAGAATGGAGTAGACAAATCCCAGGCATCATGTTTCATAGCGAGCGGAACCTCGGAATTGGTAAGTATCCAAACGAAGTGTATACCGCAGGCTACTAAGTAAAGTTTACATTGCCGTTACGGTAAATCCATGCAGTATTCTGACAGTATTTTGAATGATTTGTTGATGTTGAAGTAATGGAATAAGTGCAAATGGTCTACGTATATAGAGTGAGAAATATAGACATCAAGATAGATAGAAGTGGGTTTTGAGTGTATGCAGATGATTTGAGATACTTGCCCTGCCTCGGATTTTGTTGGCCTTCTGTTCTAGTACATATCTGGTAACGGGGAAGCATAATACGGATCCCTAATTCCAGCTTGGAACATAACGGATGACCAATTATAGCACGTAGCGTACCTTTTCGTTTAGATCACCAGTGAACTAAACCTCTCATATCCTTTATATATATATATATATATATATATATATATATATATATATAAAGAGATATATAGATAGACAGATTGATAGAGAGATAGATAGATAGATAGATAGATAGATAGATAGATAGATATAGATATACATACATACATACCTTCCTACATACATACATACATACATATATACATATATACATACACGCACGCACACACACACATGACGTATCAGTCAACCGAATCCAGTCATAGCCGCAGTCCAAAGATTGAAATAAGTGAGAGATGCAATCGGGAGACTACGGTGTTTTTTTCTTTTTTTTTTTGTTATTTAATTTGTCTCTTTTGTGATCTTTTATGGCGTTTTGAACACGATACTAACTGACAATAGCCTCGGGAAATTTTAACGAACGAATTGCCGAAGTGATAAAAGAATTAAAACAAATCTTGCAAGCGATTCTAAATATAAGACTGCTGTCCTCGTTCTTTTCTTTCTTCTCTTATACTTTTTTTTTTGGGCTTAATATGTACATGAAATTAGCAGGTGTTAGAAACGGAAAACCTATCAGATTATAGTACAATATCGCTACAGAGATGACCAGTTAATTGAATCAGTTAAATGAATCGTTGAATATATCCATTTCCCGGTATTTCTTTAAAGAATTCTGTAACAAAAATGGGAAATAGGAACCAGGTGTTTTATAATTCATAAGTGGTTTTGGATAGGACAGTATATATTATTGATATTAGACCAATTAATTTTATGGTTTCACATGTTGGTATAATTACTTTCCGTCATTTCAAAATACGCAAAAATATAAACAAACACAGAGGACGAAATATTATTATATTATACGCAGGCTTAAAGTAGTTTCCTATGACATTTGCAGGCCTACCAAACTAGTGGCGCTTCGATCCTCATTATGTCTTGTTTTTGTAGGGGGACGAAAATGGGCAGCAGTATTCGAGGTGGGGTCTAGCGAATATAGAGCAGAGAAGGATGATGGTTTCATGATCCATAGATTCGAAAGTTCTGAGGATCCATGAGCACATTCTGCGGGCAACATCGACTTTTTGTTGATGTGCAAACTCCAGCTAAGATTACTGTCGACAGTTACACCTAAGTCTCTGATATTATCCGACGGTTCAAGTAGGTTTCCCAACGGTAGTGTATATAGTTGATTGAGTGTGCCCTCTCAACCAAAGTGGATGAGCTCAAATTTTTCTTCGTATGAAATACAATTATAATTAAGGACACAGATTTCTAGGTCCATATGCTGAAGATAGATGCTAAATTAATCTATAATTAAGGGCATAGAGATCTCTAGAGCTATCTTCAACATGTAGGCATTGAAATCGCTGTGGCCTTAATTATAATAGTATTCTATACTATTATATATATGTGTCTCTTCGTGTAACCTATTTATCTATTTATATGTATGTATATGCATGTATGTACATATCCTCACATATGTGTATGTGTGTATATATATTCTTTTACTTGTTTCGGTTATTTTACTGCAGCCATGTTGGAGCATCGCCTACAGTCGAACAAATCGACCCAAGTACTTATTCGTTGTAAACCTAGTGCTTATTCTATCTGTCTCTTTTGTTGAACCACTTGCTTAAGTGGAGGTAAACACACCAACATCGATGGCAGGGAGACAAACACACACACACACACACACACACATATATATATATATATATATATATATATATATATATATATATATATGAGGAGCTTCTTTCATTTGACGGATATTTGTCATCTTGTTTGCTGTTAACACAACGTTTCTGCTGATATACGCTCCAGCCTTCATAAGATGTCTTGGTGAAAGTTTGAACCTAGGTCCTCATTCCTAAGGTATTTTTCGATGTTGTTGTTGTTGTTGTTATTATTATCATTATTATTATTATTATTATTATTATTATTATTATTATCATTATTATTATTATTATTATTATTATTATTATTATTCAGGTGACAGCCTGGAATCGAACTCAGAATCTTTGGGTTATTAACCCACGCTCTTAACCATTGCACCATATATATGCCCCGAATTTATTTCTGCATGATGAAATACAAACCCAAAGAGATGGTGTAGTTTTATGCTGCGAAAAACTGGACCTATAGAATGACGAAAAGCATGAGAAACCAGATACGAAGTTTCCCCAAGACACCTGATGAAGGCTGGAGGTTATATCAGC
>NC_043003.1:65324507-65327007 GCF_006345805.1 Octopus sinensis | reverse complement strand
AACATTTCCCACTTTATTTCTCTCTCTCCTTTTCCTTTCCTCCTAAATCTCTCTCCCCCCTCTGTCACTCTCTCTCTCTCTCTCTCTCTCATTCAACCATCCTTCCTTCTCTCTTTTTCTTTTTCTATCTCTTTCTCGTTCTTCTTTCCAGCTTTGTCTTTTCATTTCCCAGTTTAAAGTTTCTCTTAAACTTATCTCTCTCTCTCTCTCTTTCTCTCTCCCTATCTCTCTCTATCTATCTATCTATCTACCTATCTATTTATTTATTTCTCTCCCTCTCTCTCTCATCCCTCCCTCTTCTTCTCTCTCTCTCTCTCTCTCTCTCTCTCTCTCTCTCTCTCTCTTTCCCTTTATCTTTCTCTTTCACGTACTATCTTTTCTCTAGCTTTGCTTTTCTCGTTTCCCAGTTTAAATTTTCTTTTCAAACTCCTCACTCTCTCTCTCACTCTCTTTCTCTATCTATCTATCTATCTCACTTACTCTCTTTCTCGCTCTATCTTTTTCCTAGCTTTGTTTTATTCATTTCCTAGCTTAAATACTCTGTTCAAACTCCTCTCTCTCTCTCACACACACACACACACACACACTCTCCCTCTCACACACACTCTCCCTCTCTTCGTATATATACGGGGTAGTTTTGGTTAAGCACTATGTGGTATTACTTTAAAGAGATTTCTTGTGTAAGGCCGGAACAACGCGAGAGAGTAAACTACAAAAAGAAAAAGAGAACAAAACACAACAAATTAAAGATACTGTTTCACCTTGTATTTCTATATTTCGGGCTTATAAACCTTCCTCAGGACATCTGGGCAAACGTGTGTCCATAAAGTTTATAAGGACACAGTTTGGAGTTGCCGTGACACCTATAAACAATTATTCAGGAAGATTTGAATATGCGCAAAATTTGTGCAAAGTTTCTTCTCAAGAGGTTCGGTGACAAGTATCCCGATAACCAACAATTTGACAGAGACGTGCATCAAAGCTGTCCTCGTCCTCCCCACAATCTAAATATTTACGTTAGTGAATTACTATCCTTTATGCGGAGGCGCAATGGCCCAGTGGTTAGGGCAGCGGACTCGCGGTCATAGGATCGCGGTTTCGATTCCCAGACCGGGCGTTGTGAGTGTTTATTGAGCGAAAACACCTAAAGCTCCACGAGGTTCCGGCAGGGGATGGTGGTGATCCCTGCTGTACTCTTACACCACAACTTTCTCTCACTCTTACTTCTTGTTTCTGTTGTACCTGTATTTCAAAGGGCCGGTCTTGTCACTCTCTGTGTCACGCTGAATATCCCCGAGAACTACGTTAAGGGTACACGTGTCTGTGGAGTGCTCAGCCACTTACACGTTAATTTCACGAGCAGGCTGTTCTGTTGATTCGGATCAACCGGAACCCTCGTCGTCGTAACCGATGGAGTGCTTCCAAAAAAAAACTATCCTTTATATAGGGATGTGAATTATCCTCATTCCCTAAGCTGAGAAAGAACCTTAGAGGAAGACATCGTTGCCTGGGAATTTTCGCCGTCCCCCAAACTGAGAAAGACCCTTAGAGGAAGCCATCGTTCCCTGTGAATTTCCGCCGTTCTCCATACTGAGAAAGACCTTTAGAGGAAGACATCGTTGCCTGGGAATTTTCGCCGTCCCCCAAACTGAGAAAGACCCTTAGAGGAATCCATCGTTCCCTGTGAATTTCCGCCGTTCTCCATGCTGAGAAAGACCTTTAGAGGAAGACATCGTTGCCTGGGAATTTTCGCCGTCCTCCAAATTGAGAAAGACCCTTAGAGGAAGCCATCGTTCCCTGTGAATTTTCGCCATTCCGCAACCTGAGAAAGACCCTTGGAGGAAGACATCGTTCCAGAATATATATATCGTTACCACGCCGGGGGAAATGCTTAGCATCAATTCGCCAATCTCTAAATTCATTCTTTATAAACACTTGACTGAGGCCATCCTGGAGCACCATCTTATATATATATAAGGTTTTATATAAAGGTTTTAGAGGAAGAAATCAACCTCAGGAGTCTTCAGTTTCCATCTACCAAATCCACTCAAAAGGCGTGGCACCTTTTGAGTAAAAAGTACTTGCCTAAGGTGCCACGCAGTGAGACTGAACCTCGAACCATGTGGGTGGGAAGAACGCTTCTTACCACAAGCTTATAAGTATATATGACGAGATTCTTTCAGTTTCCATCCACCAATCCATTCAAATGGCATTGGTCGGCACGAAGTTATAGTAAAAGATATATGCCCGAAGTCTCACGCTTTGAGACTTAACCCGCAGCCATGTGGATGGGCAGCAAACTTCTTATCACGCAGTCACGTGTTATATATATAATATATATGTGTGTGTGTGTGTGTGTGTGTGTGGTGTGTGTGTTTGTGTGTGTGTGTGGAAGTTTAGTGGTTAGGGTGTCAACATCATGATCGTAAGATCGTGGTTTCGATTCCTGAACCGGGCGACGCGTTGTGTTCTTGAGCAAATCACTTCATTTCACGTTGCT
>NC_043003.1:65304507-65322007 GCF_006345805.1 Octopus sinensis | reverse complement strand
GTATATGTATATATATATTATGTATATGTATGTATATATGTATGTATGTATATATGTATGTATGTATATATGTATGTATGTATATATGTATGTATGTATGTATGTATATATATATATATATATGTATATATATATGTCACATTAATAAAACGTCATATTAACAAACACGTAGATCAAAAGCCGAATGAGATATAGTCATAACTGGCGACACTTGCGCTCAAACACTTGCTTATTTCATTATCTGAAGGTGAAACCCCTTTAGCTTTATTAATGTTCTCTTCCCTTGTTACTTCTCTCTTTTTTTTTTTTGTTTGATATTATTGTTCTAGTCCCAAGCTAAACCTGATCAACGAGACTTACGATCAAAAGTATACAATCTGCTATACCATACAACCAATAACTGTGTTCTCTACTGTCCATTCAAGACTGAGATGTCTTCTCATGAATCCACTCCAATGTTGTTGGCCACTGAAGTTTTAAATAGAGGTTGGAGCTCAGGGACGTCAACCACCCTGTGACACTTCATTTTAATCAGAAAGGCTTTGCCTCCCATTTCTCGAACGTATGACAAGTAGTACTGATCTATATGTATTAGTTTCTCAGCTGATCTATGTTAACGCAACTACTATCTGGTATCAAAGCTTGCCTCTTCTTACGTATTTATTATAGTGCACATGTAGGAGGCATGTGGGACTTAGATTGCATGATGGCAGATTTTTCATGACAAAGTACCCTCATTTTAATCCATTCTTCTGAGAGTTTACTCCAAACAGTAAACAACCATCCATGACGTGCACCAATGAAATGCAGGCAACAAATGGGAGCTAGGGAAACGTTGCTGGTAACTGTTAACCATGAACCGACATGTTGGTGAAAAAGGTGAGATGGTCGTGGAAGCTAGAAAGGATATAGCTCATTTCCAATAAATCCTTTACATTGATGACCTGCTTCATTCAGTGAAAGGGGGGAGATAGAAATGATCCTCTCAACAAGCCTACCTAACTACTATTCGCTACTCACAGTGAACGGGATATCCTCTGGTCGCCGTGACAACAAAGAAGGGACACAAAGCCTCTTTAAAGTCCATTGGTACCTGCTCCATTAATCACCATTATTGATCTGTTATTTAGCTATCCGTGAAGCTAAGCGTCTCAATGTTCTCCGAGCAATATCTTCATTTGAGGATACAGCAGAACTATACTTATAAACAAGAGAAAGAGGAAGAACAGTGGCCAACTCTCATCAGCCTGCCTCCCCATGTAGCCTTTGCCACCGTGCCTGTCTGTCTCCAATCTGACTCGTTGAGAATCAGCAAGCTTGCCCCAGGCATTGGTATCTTCCCCCGCGAGAAGCCAAGGCAAGGAGATATACATACATACATACTTACCTACAAACTATTCAAACTGTGTACGAGTCCATTCCTCGTAGAATTCAAGGTGTAATTACTGCCAAAGGTGCTCCAATGTTATATTAAAATAAATTTGTTTGAAATTTTAAGGTGTTTCAATTAGTCTGTCAAATCCCTGTATATATATATATATATATTATATATATATATATATATATTATATATATATATATATGCGTAAATGATGGCCGATGGGAACAATGTGAATATGTGTGCGTTCTAGTGTGCGTGTGTGTGTGAGTGTGTGCATAGATATATACACAGAAACACACCACACTTACGTACATCCTGTGAGTGAGATACAACTATATCTATATGCATATGTATGTATGCATATATAATGTGTGTGTGAGCATATATATATTTTCTAATCTGACGAAGAAGAAGAGGAGGGGAAGAGGGAAGACATTTCCTTCACAAAATTTCTAGATAAGGTGATGAAACTTAATCTGCGAGTTGTTTCCCATATTTGATAGCATCATCTGAAACAGAAAATATATTTTCGCTCGTCTTCCACACTTTCCTCCTCCTCCTCCACTTCTTCTTCTTCTTCTTCTTCTTCTTCTTCTTCTTTTCTTCTTCTTCTTCTTCTTCTTCTTCTTCTTATCCTCCCCCGTCTCGCTGTCGCTCTCTCTATCTCTCACTTTTTCTCTGTATATATATAACATACATACATACATACATACATACATATGCCGTTTTCCGTCTCTCACACTCGAGTTGATTTTCTCTTCTTTGGTTTTTCTTATTTATTCATAAATTCTTTGCGTTTTGTCAGTCGATCTTGAAATTGTTTTTTTATCTCTCCCCATAAAATTTTAGTGACAAGGCCATCTTTGCAGGCCTATCCTCTGTAAAAGAAAAGAAGAAATTCCAGCGTAAAAAATATAATTTCGCGTTCTTTTCCTATATATACTAAGTTTTGTACAACGTTACCCAATGCAAGAATATGTTTTCTGTAACACCTTACCAACAGCTGGGAATTGCGAAATGATAAATGGTTCCGCGAGAATTTGGTGACAGAATTCACACCCTCCACCGTCAGTCTGCGTCTCCCTGAGATCACAAATAAAATAGAAAGCGAGGGGGAAATTCTTTAAAAAAAAAAAAGCTTTCTTTCCCCACCCTCCGCCTAAAAAACATTATCAACAAACCAACATTAACGACGACAGTAGCAAAACTCAGTAGAACTGGCAACAGAAACAAGAAAAAAATGTTTTCAATGCTGAAGATTTATCATTTGCGGCGGCATTTAGCTTTTGTCGTAATTTATGAAGTGTCGAGAATTTTTAGAAAGACTGTATTAAATCGTATCATAGAATATGAGAAGAATTAGTGCATGGCATTTCTGTTCATAGTCTTCAAGCTTATTTAAAACCATCCAGACATCATCTGACTATATAAGTATGTGACAAAGTTGGTATAAACATCAAGATGTGTGCCGTAGTTAAACATAGGCGTAGGAGTGGCTGTGTAGTAAGTAGCTTGCTTACCAACTACGTGGTTTCGGGTTCAGTCCCACTGCGTGGCACCTTGGGCAAGTGTCTTCTACTATAGCCCCGGGGCCGACCAAAGCCTTGTAAGAGGATTTGGTAGACGGAAACTGAAAGAAGCCCGTCGTATATTTGTATATATATATATATATATATATTTATGTGTGTATATATGTTTATGTGTCTGTGCTTGTCCCCCCACCTAATATCGCTTGACAACCGATGGTGGTGTGTTTACGTCCCCGTAACTTAGCGGTTCGGCAAAAGAGACCTATAGAATAAGTACTGGGATTACAAAGTATAAGTCCTGGGTTCGATTTGCTCGACTAAAAGCGGTGCTCCAGCATGGCCACTGTCACATGACTGAAACAACTAAAAGAGTAAAAGAGTTGTAGGCTTGGAACGCATGGTAGAAAAGCTATTCAATTGATTGTGCTTGGATGTGCGAAATTGAGATACAGGAATAGCTAGGTTTAACCCACGATACAATCGATACATCGCTATCAGGGGGGAGCGTACTCTTACTAACACTGCATCAGCTAACAGGAACGTGGGACGGGCCCAGTTTCGAGCTAGTTGGTTCTTCGTCAGCTACGCGCACCTGCGCTATGGAATAATCGCTAAGATCCGCCTCTGCCAGCAACATGTTGTTAACAAAGTGAACACCGGTCACTGATTTGCAACAAGCAAAGTAGCTACTTATGAAATCTCAAGACTAGTAACGTGTACGAAACCGTAAAATGAGTTGCCACATCAAAGTCGCAGGTGAATGTTACTGATAGTTTAACCCTATGCAGATTCTTCGCCAGCTGGTTTTCGATGCAACGTTCTGCATCCTTTATATACAATACCTCGCTAGCAGGGGGAGCGAATCCCTACAAAGACTCCATCAGCTAACAGGAACATGGAACAGGCCCAGTTGACTTGTTGCAAATCAGTGATCTATGGTCCCTTCATATACAATATATTGCTGGGGTCGATCTAATTGACCGGCCCCCTCCTCCAAAATTTCGATTAAATAAGTACCAGTTACACACTGGTGTCGACGTAATCGACTTAATCCGTGTGTCTGTCCTTGTTTGTCCCCGTCTGTGTTTATCCCCTTGTGGGTAGTAAAGAAATAGGTATTTCGTCTGGGTTTACGTTCTGAGCTCAAATTCCGCCAAGGTCGACTTTGCCTTTCATCGTTTCGGGGTCGCTTAAATAAGTACCAGTTACACACTGGAGTCGATGTAATCGACTTCATCCGTTTGTCCTTGTTTGTCCCCTCTGTGTGTAGCCCCTTGTGGATAGTAAAGAAATAAGAAACGTTGGCACGCCGGGCGAAATGCGTAGCCATATTTCGTCTGCCTCTACGTTCTGAGTTCAAATTCCACCGAGGTCGACTTTGCCTTTCATCCTTTCGGGGTCAATAAATTAAGTACCAGTTACGCATTGGGGTCGATATAATCGACTTAATCCGTTTGTCTGTCCTTGTTTGTCCTCTGTGTTTAGCCCCTTGTGGGTAGTAAAGAAATAGATATTTCGTCTGGCTTTATGTTCTGAGCTCAAATTCCGCCCAGGTCGACTTTGCCTTTCATCCTTTCGGGGTCAATAAATTTAGTACCAGTTGAGTAACGGGGTCGATCTAATCGACTGGTTTCCTTCCCCAAAATTTCGGTCCTTGTGCCTAGAACAGAAAAGAATATATTGCGGGCAGAAGCGGATCTCGGCTATCACTCCATTGCGCAGGTGCGCGTGGCTGACGAAGATTCGAATCTGGGCTAGACCCATGTTCCTGTTAGCTAATGTACTGTTAGTAGGAGTACGCTCCTCCTGATAGCGATGCATTGTATATAAAAGACGCAGAACGTTGCATTGAAAACCAGCTGGTGGAGAATCTGCCTGGGGTTAAACTAGTAGTAACATTCCCCTGCTACTTTGATGCAGCAATTCGCTCTACTGCTTAATACACGTTACTACTCTATGTCGTCTTGAAAGTATATAACAAGGTACTTTTATATATATATATATATATATCACCGTGACCGACCGGGCTATCAGATGTTGCTACACATTGCTGGTCACAATGCGCTTCGCATTGTTTTGGCCTTCAAATGACGCCACCACGCTGGCTAAGTGAACAAGCCAACAGAAGAAAGAGTGAGAGAAAGTTGTGGCGAAAGAGTATAGCAGGGATCGCCACCACCCCCTGCCGGAGCCTCGTGGAGTTTTAGGTGTTTTCGCTCAAGAAACACAACGCCATTGCGCCTCCACACATATATATATACACACACACACACACATATATATAATATATATATATATACATATATATATTATATTACATATATACATATATATATATACATATATATATATATAATACATATATATATATATATATACATATATATATATATATACATATATATATACATACATATATATATACATACATATATATACATATATACATATATATACTATATACATACATACATATATATACATATATACATATATATACATATATACATACATATATATACATAATATACATACATACATATATATACATATATACATATGTACATATATGCATACATACATACATATATATATATACATACATACATATATGCATACATACATACATATACATATATAGATACATATATATACATATATACATATATATATATATACATACATACATATACATATATACATACATACATACATATACATATATACATACATACATACATACATACATATACATATATACATATATATATATACATACATATACATATATACATACATACATACATACATACATATACATATATACATATATACATACACATATATACATACATATATATACATATATACATACATACATATATATATACATACATACATACATACATATACATATATACATACGTATATATATACATACATACATATATATATACATACATACATACATACATATATATATACATACATACATACATATATATATATATGTGTGTGTGTGTATGTGTGGAGGCACAATGGCGTTGTGTTTCTTGAGCGAAAACACCTAAAACTCCACGAGGCTCCGGCAGGGGGTGGTGGCGATCGCTGCTGTACTCTTTCGCCACATATACATACATACGTTCGTATATACATAGGGCATGCATCATTCTTACGTTTTGACTGTGTGCTTGTAGAAAAGCACGATGCATTGACAGAAAACAGTATATAATGAAAATTATTTCGTCACAGCTTCTCGGTTCAGTCAGCATTCGAATCATATCCAGCGCAGATACTCATTATTCTGTATATTAGCGTTATACTCTTACTCTGGAAATCTTTAAATTCGACAATTTTCTATATTCTTAAATTTTCTTTTACTTGTTTCAGTCCTTTGACTGCGGTCATGCTGGAGCACCGCCTTTAGTGGAACAAATCGACGACAGAACGTATTTTTTATAAGCTTATTCTTTTCTGATTCTATCGGTTGCTTTTGCCGAACCGCTAGGTTACGGGGACGTAAACACAGCAACATCGGTTGTAAAGCGATGGTGGGGGGAAAACACATACACACACGCATTTACGACGGGCTTCTTTCAGTTTCAAATCCAAAGACTTTGGTCGGTCCAAGGCTACAGAAGAAGACATTTGCCCAAGGTGCCACACTGTGGGACTGAACCCATCACTATGTGGTTATGAAGTAAGCTTCTTACCACACAGCCACTCCTGTGCCATTTTTATACGTTTGACGTAAAGACCTCTTATATCTAATACAGCCCCTTACTATTTTCGCTTCTATCTCATCATTTTATTGGCGTTGTTTTTATCCCTGCTTGCCCTATTAATTTTAAAGACCAGCAGGAATTTGGTCGGATCTTCTGACACGAAGACCTCCCACAATCTTCTCAATCTTATTGGTCATATACTTTATTAACTAAGAATCCATCTGGTGCTTATTTGCACTTCCTATTCGGCTTGGGTCCAAACATTCAATAGGAACTTTAATAAGTTTCATTGGATTATAAAGCAGAAACGTGATAGGACCCCCAAAAAGAAGAAAACGGTTTTGCTTGTTTCCTCTGTCATATATAAACAATGCTCAGCTTATGGAGCCTTACAAATAACTCTAATTACCATTCACAGATAATATTATATACTCAAGAAATGCTAAAACAACAAAATATCCCTTGAGAGAATTTCGCTTCTCATCTCTAAATATTTCAGAATATTTAAAGAATCCTTTATTTCCAAAACTCTGATATACTCACCTCACTGACCAATATTCTTGACAGCGCCTACAAAAATAAAATTATATCTACTTGATTAGTAAACTCACATACATCGTTAATCCTCACTTCTTAGATTCCATTAAACAAAACACTTCCTATGTTTGTTTTAATGTTATTATAACAATCCCCACCGTCATTCTCCCTTGCTTTGTCTCCTTCGCTTTCCGCGTGTCTGTCTGTCTACCTATATTTTACTCGCGTCGTGTATCACTTCAGATATCTTTACACGCTCGTTTTATTTTCCACTGTACAAGTCTTACGTTGAGTTTACTACATACCAAATGCAGAAGAAAGCTTCATATAACCATTATGTGTCAGCTAGCCCTTATCATTTTTATTTCATATTTTTAGAATGAAAAATAGGAGTAGCTGTGTGGTAAGTAGCTTGCTTACCAGCCACATGGTTCCGGGTTCAATCCCACTGCATGGCACCTTGAACAAGTGTCTTCTACTATAGCCTCGGGCCGACCAATGCCTTGTGATTGGATTTGGATGACGGAAACTAAAAGAAGCCCGTCGTATATATGTATATATGTGTGTGTGTGTTTGTGTGCCTGTGTTTGTCGCCCCCATAACATCGCTTAACAACCGATCCGGGTGTGTTTACGTCCCCTTAATTTAGTGGTTCAGCAAAAGAGACTGATAGAATAAATACTAGGCTTAGACAGAATAAGCCCTGGGGGCAATTTGCTCGACTAAAGGCGGTGCTCCAGCATAGCCACAGTCAAATGACTGAAACAAGTAAAAGAGTTAGAGAGAGAGAGAGAGAGAGAGAGAGAGAGAGAGAGAGTAGTTGTAAGCTATTGCAATGTAGAGGTTAGATGACTCATTTTATTGGAAATCATAAAATTACGTAAAAAATTAATAATAAAGATAAGCAGAAAAGAAAAATGCATAGGATTTAGATAAATTATTATAAATTGGTAAAAGTGAAACAATAAAAAAAATTTTAATTATTAGGCGCAGATCATCTGATAACAACTTTCAAAAAATTTGTTTAGCTATTTCAGAAGGAAGACTGTATTTGTTCGAATACGAGGCGACCATTTTCTTGTAGTTAAAATCGCTTACGTATTTTATGACAAATTTCGTCTATATTCAATGATTTTTAAGATTAAATTTTTGCTCTGAAAGCATTACGCTTTATTTATTTATTTTTTTTTTTTTTTTACATTGATAAATTTCTGATAAGTATGTGTTCTGATATTTCTTTTCGGTGCTAGTATATGTCAGACAAATAAATTCTATGCTTTGCATTTGTAAGTTAATTCATCATTTAGAAAGAAAAAGAAGGATTGCATAACCATAGACCCCCATCAAATTGTTAGAAGCACTAATAACGAAAGAAACGAAAGTGCTAGAAACATCATCCAAAGTTATTTAAAACTACGCTCTAACGCGTTTCGTAATGAAGGACATATTTGATTATGTATGACTAAATACACAATAAAGCGGTGAGCTCGCAGAAACATTAGCATGCCGGACAAAATGCTAAGCAGCATGACTTCCGGCTCTTCACGTTATGAGTTCAAATCTCACCGAGATCAACTCTCATCCTTTCGGGTTCGATAAAATTAAGTGCCAGTCAAGTACTGGAATTAATGTAATAGACACATATCCCACTTCCTCAAAATTCCTGGTATCGAACCCTACAACAGACCGGAGTCCCATACAGAGGAAATTAAGTGATTTCGGCCATCTATAGATCATGGAAACCGGGTATTCGCTCTTATGAACCTAGAGCTGAAGAAAAAAATGTGTCTGAAGGACGGGTCTGAAGGACGGGTCTGAAGGACGGGTCTGAAGGACGGGTCTGAAGGACGGGTCTGAAGGACGGACCTGAAGGTGTGGATCTGAAGGACGGGTCGGAAAGACGGGATACCTTTGATGGGAGATCTGCTCGATAAAGATAGAAACAACATATTACTAGAATTAGCATCAAAATTAACAATAGAAACTACATCCTGTTACCTTAAATAATCTTTCTACTACCGCACAAAGCCTGAAATTTTGGGAGTGGGGAACTAGTCGATTACATCGACCCCACTGCTCAAAAAGTAATTATTTTATCGACCCCGAAAGGATGAATGGCAAAGTTGACATCTGCAGCATTTGAACTCAAAACGTAAAGACGGACGAAATGTTGCCTAGCATTTTGTCCGGTGTGCTAACGATTCTGCCGGTTCGCTCCCTTAATCAACTTAAATAATGAATTAAGCATTGGGTCAGTTGTTCTGAACTCCTTTGTATTTGTAACAAGCCGGACATGTAACCAAATATTACTGGTTCACTTCGGATGGGAATTTAAGAAACGCTTGACAAATTAGCAGCGGTGTTAGGGCTTCGGACAGAATACTTCGGCGTTTTTATGCTGGCTCTTTGCATTCCGAGCCCCTACTGTGGCTAAGTTTTCAATTTGTCCCTTCAAACTCGATAAAAAAAAATTTATTTCAAGACGATGGACCTAAAAGCGCGGACAAAAAGCTTTGCGAGATTTGTTCCAGTTATAATGTATGTATGGCCTATTTAGGTGGTGTCTGTAATTCCGTAAAGTATTACTGGCTACAACATTGGGTAACTTTAACGAAGTCCACTCGGATGTAAGTATCTCGACCATGTTCCCAGTCTCATGTCACCTTTCTACCACTCTCCTGTCAATCGTCGAATCCATGCAACCGATCTTGGCCAATTTCATTCCTTCTTGACCAAAAGATAAAACAAGCAAAAATATAGAAAACCATTTATTAATCTCCTTTGTGTAAAACAAAATTTAAAAAAAAACATTTTAAGACCCACAGTCATTACACTTCTACATTTCTGAGATGAGGAAGTATTTACAATGGACGGATAGGTCTCCTCACCTTGTTTGTTGCTATCACAATGTTTCGACTGATGTTCTCTCCAGCCTTCATCGGGTGTTTTAGTGGAATTTTGAACCCAACCCTTTATTTGACTAATGGGGTATACTGTTCTCATTCCTAAGGTATGTTGCTGATGTTATATTTCTGTTGGTATCATTTTTCAATCTCTGCCTGGGATTGAACTTAGGATCCGGAGGTTAGTAGCCCGCACACTTATCCACTACGCTATATGTCCATGGTCATACCTTAGGAATACCTTAGGAATGTGAGCAGTATACTGAACACATCAGCTGAAACGTTGTAATAGCAACAAACAAGGTGAACACACCTATCCGTCCATTGTAAATAATGTACGCAGTCATTATGGCTATTTAAATCCTTAAATTATATCCTAAAATTCATGAGACACTAAGATACCCAGTGTGTAGTTATGTTAGAAAACTATAGCATTGTGTAAACCTTGGAGATGAGATTTTCATGCATGGATCACCTTTCATCGTAATTCTTGCTTCATTAGAGCTACCTTGGATTTTAACAACAAAAACAACTCTATAAGGCCTGCCACCAACAAATCAAACCTCTGCCTGGTAATTTGATTTATCCAAATGGATTTTTTTGTTAAAATTTCCTCTTTGTGGTTAAAGGACTTGATTTTAGAAAGTATACCAGTACTGAATTTATTTCACCATAAAAGAGCTTTTTAGTCATCTAAAACAGAGAAAATTCATATATTCTCATTTCATTCATTGTTCGTTACAATTCCGTAACATGACCACTGACATCATTCTATCGCAGCTAAAAGGAATTATGTCAGTGATAAAGTCACATCAGGGCAACGAAAGTTTTGACACCTCTCAAAATGAATAAATGGCAATTGTTAAGGTTTTGAATTAAGTAGCAAACTGGGTTTTCCATGCGATTTTCTAAGTTAAATAAATCTTCTTTATTTATTGCTTGATTTCATATTAGTTTCACACATTTTTACATGACAGATTAGGAGTAAACAGCTAAAATTTCCTGTCTTTAATCTTCCTCTCTATTCAGCACCACAGTGAGAAATAAATTTTGCCACACACGTGGAGCACACTCATTTACTACAGTAGCCGTAGGGGCCGCTTAGCCCGCTCTATTCACTAATTTTTCCCCAATGGCATTGATAAAAAACTATCACCAGTTTACTAACGATATTAGTTGTCTCCGTCGCCACCAGTTCAAAGATAAGTGTCCTAGCAGCGACGTAAAATTGATTGATAATACAAATGCTTTTACTTAATCCTGAAACATTGCTGTTAGCATTAGACGTAAGAAGAGAGCAAGTTGAAACAGTCAGATTTCTGTAATCAGTAAAAAGAAACGTGTGCACTCCACCCCGATAGCGCTGATGTTTCAAAGGCCATCTTTTCAGATACACTGTTACACTGGTCCGATTTCATTTCAAAGAAGTACATTGCACCAGATGAAAAAAAAAGTGAAATTTGTATGACAGTAAAACTTCATGTCAAAAACTAGATTATTTGTGATCATGACCTAAAAGCAGTTTCAGTGATATAACATACAACCATTATGTGTGTGTGATTGTTTGTGTTTGTTTGTGTGTGTGTTTGTGTGTGTGTGTGTGTGTGTGTGTGTGTCCAAAGAGAAGACAAAAACTTTAACAGGATGGTTGAATGATAACACATTTGAACATTTGGTTATTGTCAAGTTGTTATTAAAGAAGATAACAGAAGATACCGCTAGCATAAACAAACCATTTACATAAGACATTACTATCTGTCCATAAATAGCGAATGTTTAAGTGTGATGGTAGAAAGCTCTGTGTGTCTGTGAGTGAGCGTGCGTGCGTGTTTGTGTGTGCATGCCTCTGTGTGTTTGTAAAGTACATATATGGTGGATATTATCAAATGAGACGCAAAGGCACCAAGAGATACAATAAAACTTGATGTGCCTTGGACAGAAGACTTAAAATGCGTGTAGGTTGGGACAGAAAACCATATGAATACGTTTGGAAAGAGTGGAAGACATTTTACAATTAACCTGAAGTCAAGCTATATGTTTATATAAACACACAGATAATCTTTTCTACTATAAGCACAAGGCCTGAAATTTGGGTGGAGGGGACGAGTCGATTAGAAAGACCACGGTTCACAACTGGTACTTAATTTATCAACCCCGAAAGGACAAAATGCAAAGTCGGCATCGGCGGAATTTGAACCTAGAATGTAGCGACGGGCGAAATACTCCTAAGTACTTCGCTCGGTGCGCTAACGATTCTGCCAGATCGCCGCCTTTATAAGCACAGAAATAATAACGTGGAACAGATAAATTTAAAAGCATTATAACACACTACAATTCAAACAAGGTACAATATTTTAAAATATATTTTAAAACACAGGGATAAGCACTCGTTGGCTAGGTCGGTTCTAGTACGCCTCGTCGTTACATGGCAAGCATTACCTGCAGTATAATGCCATAGATGCAAAACTGACCGCTAAATTTTGGGATGAGGGTTATTGTATGAAAAATCGATGACCTACTGTTACGCTTCTGTTACTATATTGTAATAGAGATGGGTTCTGAGGTTACAACGATTGCATCGCGGCCCCGTCCTATTGCGACTAGTCCTACTAAATCAGTGATTCCCAAAGCGGGCGGTACTGCTCCCTCCCCCTTGGGTGGTGGAAAGATCAAGAGGGGCGTTGAAGAAACGTGGAGCCAAAAGGGAGCCATGAATGTACCCCACCCTTACCAGAAAAAAAAACAATGGGTTAATTAGGTTGAGTTTTATTTGTGAAATACTGTTGAATAGAATTTGCTGTAGAAAGTAGTCTACGTTTGTAGAGATGAGTGGTAGTGGTGGTGGTGGTGGTGATGGTGGTGAGGGTCGCTAGGAATGTGGCTCGAGTGCCAAAGGGGCGGCAACCCAAAATAAGTATATATATATATATATATATATATATATGTATAAGGGCGAAAAGGAACACACGAGTTGATATATATGAAAAAACAAGTCAAAATAGAAAATGCTAAAATAATTTTATAAAGATCATGTTCTTTATAAAATTATTTTAGCATTTTCTATTTTGACTTGTTTTTTCATATATATATATATATATATATATATATATATATAATATATATATATATATGTATAAGGGCGAAAAGGAACACACGAGTTGATATATATGAAAAAACAAGTCAAAATAGAAATGCTAAAATAATTTTATAAAGATCATGTTCTTTATAAAATTATTTTAGCATTTTCTATTTTGACTTGTTTTTTCATATATATAATATATATATATATTATATATATATATATATTATATATATATATATACTTATATATAGATAGATATAGAGTGAGAGAGAGAGATGATAGATAGATACATACATACATATGTTTATTTATATATATATGGGGAGGAAGAGTCATACTATAAAAATGTACATATGTGGATCTTGTGTGCCTATCAGCATTTTTGTGCGGTTATAGGCATTAATCTAAATTTAACTGGTTACTAATTTTAGTATCAACGTTCAAATCAGATAAAATTCCTTTCTCCTTCAACTACCACCTCAAAAACCATCTGGACCACCTCATCGCCATAACCACATCCGTCGACGTCACACTTTTTAACAACAGAATACAGCAGACCTGTCAGATTCTACATAAACATGTGCCATTAATTTCTGAGATGAGAATGTGCCTTTTTGTGTTTAAAAAACAAGCTTAATATGATTATTAAATATGTAGGGTGGGCCAAATAAGTTTAGTACGCCCCGAAATTGTGGGACATGCTTCCATTTTTCTAATTAGATAAAATATATAAAATAATGATGAATGCACGCGTACATGTGCATGAGTAATAATAATAATAATAATAATAATAATAATAATAATAATAATAATAATAATAATAATAATATACTGAATAATAATAATAATAATAATAATAATAATAATAATAATAAATGACTTAATGCAGTATCAGAGAGTGGCTCACTTGGTTTCACATCTTAACTGATTGGAAGTGTTATGTACATTGTTTTGTCTTCGTATAAAAGATGGGCTACAGCAAATATTCTGCTCAATACCACAGATTTGCTTGTCAGATGTTTGACCTTAACCAGATGAACACGTCACTTATTGGCTGACGATATGTGCGTCCCTGATCACGAGCAGAAGTAGTGGGGGAGCATTATAGCCATGTGTTGAGAGGAATTATTTGGAGGTTGGATATTCGCCTTTGGAAATATGGGTATTTTGTTCATCATCCTTAAACATCCCTCATTCAGGGACCTTTTGATCGGGATGGGCTATTCGACCTGAAGAAAATTGTTACTGGGCCCAACCTGCAAGATCATGTGCTGTTTATCTTGATATGAGAAAACTATGTCGCGCACATATGGTTGTGATGCATGTGCCCGGTGTACCCTTATCAGACGGGTAATAATGATGGGCATGCTGGGCTTCGTATATCTGTATCTCAGTGTCACTTTGTTTGCATCCACTGTTCTATCACACAATAATAATATTAATAATAATAATGATAATAATATGATTTCATTTATTTTCCACAAAGGCGAAATAATAATTGATAAATAAAATGTGAAATATTTTGGTGAGTGACGTTTGGCCAAGACTGTATATAAACATTTATCCTGCCATAGGATGAAAAATATAGTTAAATAAAACATGTATATGTATGCACGTACGTCTGTGTTTATATGCGTGTGTCTGTGTGTTTGTTTGTTTGTGCGTGTGTGTGTGTGTGTGTGTGTGTGTATGTGTGTGTGTGTGTGTTTGTGTGTGTGTGTGTCTGCGTGCGTTTGCGTTCTGATAATGATATGTTCCTGTTCAATTCCTCTTCTCGTATAGCCAGTAAAATTTGGTAGCCGAGATTCGGACAGGAACTTTGGGAAGCACAGTATAAGGTTATAACCCAGATTATATTAAAATACAAATATGTATAGGTATATATTTATATATGTGCATATACATCTATATATCAAAGTGGGCGTCTGAGAATATGCGTATCTGTCAGGATGTAACAGATGTTTCATAATAAATTAGGGCTTACGAATGATTTTAAGAAAGATACGTACATTTTGCTGGTATATGTCTATGCGAATGTGTTTGTGTGTGCGTGTGTATATGTGTACGTGTGCGCGCCTGTGAGTGTGTTTGTGTGTTTATACACACATATGCATATACGGAGAGATAGATAGATAGATACATACATACATACATACATACGTACATATATACATACATACATAGTTGGATGAATTCATAGATGGATGGACGAACGGACAGATGGTTACGCGGATGGATGGACAGATGGATAGATGGGTGAATCGATAACTACCCTTATATATAGGTGTAAGTGTAGCTGTGTGGGAAGACGCTTGATTCTCAACTATATGGCTCCGGGTTCAGTCCCACTGCGTGGCACCTTGCGCAGCTATCTTCCACTATAGCCTCGGGCCGACCAAAGCCTTGGCAGACGGAAACTGAAAGAAACCCGTAATATTTATGTGTGTGTGTGCGTATGAGCGTGTGTGCATGTATGTATACGTGTGTATATGTTTGTGTGTCTGTATTCGTCTCCCCACCATCGCTTGACAACCGATGTTATTGTGTTTACGTCCGCGTAACATAGCGGTCCGGCAATAGAGATCGATGGAATAAGCACTACGCTTACAAAGAATAAGTCCTAGTGTCAATTTGTTCGAATAAAAGGCGGTGCTCCAGCATGGATGCAGTCAAATGACTGAAACAAGTAAAAGAGTAAGCGTGTATACATACATATATATATGATTGATTGATTGATTGATTGATTCTAGTTTCAGCTTATGAGCTGTGGCCATGCTGGGGCACCGCCATTTGGTGTTGCTACTTGGTTTCCCTTCATGGAGGCTTTCTAGCAACTGCTATTTGGTGCATGAGAGAGTTCGATGCAGCTGCCCTCATCTGCCCCTCCTGCCGTGAAGTTGGTTCATCTGGGACACCTGACAGGAAGAGATCCAGCTCCATTTTAAAGACATCTGTATCCACCCCATGCAGGTCTCTCAGGTTCTTCGGGAGGATATTGAAGAGCTGTGGGCCTCGGAAGCCCAGGCTATCACAGAATCTTGTCCTACATCTTGATGGCAAGTTTGGAGTCCTAGGCACCACGCAGTGGCGCCCAGTTCTGGCATTTGCGTAACTCTCGATGCCAAAGTTCAGGACACTTCCCTCCAGGATCTTCCAGATGTATATTATGGCATATCTTTCCCGCCTACGCTCCAGGAATATAATTTTAATCTCTTGAGTCTTTCCCAGTAGCTTACATTCTGCATAGAGGCTATCTTCTTCGTGTAGCTTCATTGGATCGCCTCAAGTTCTGTGATCAACTTGACACTGGATGGTGACCATAGCTGAGAGCAATAGTCAAAGTGGCTTAGGACAAGTGTCTTCCAGAGGACCATCATGGTTTCTTGTTCTCTTGTTCTAAAGGTTCTAAGAATCCATCCAGCCAGCCGTCTGCATTTCATTGTCAGTTTAGCAACATGTACATGAAAGGTCGCGTCATCACTCATGTGAACACCCAGGTCACACACTGATTGTGCCTCTGGGATTGCAATCCCTCCGGGTCCAGTGTATTCCTTGGGTATTGCATTCAGTTTTGCATGCTGATAGTATAAAGCTTGAAACTTTTCAGCATTGAACTGCATGCTATTCTTTTCAGCCCACTTGTATATTTCGTCCAGCTCATATTGCAGGTGCCTAGTGTCTTCAGGGTTCTGTATTGCCTGTGAAACTTTTGTATCATCTGCATAGCTTGTGATCGTGGCTCTCCGCGTGGCTGAGGGCATGTCTGAGAGGGCCATTATGAACAGTAGTGGTCCCAAAACAGTGCCCTGTGGAACACCGCTCACTATTTGCATACTAATGGAGGTGGCCCCATTGGCTACTACCACCTGACTTCTATTCTTCAGAAAGTCGTGAAGCCATTCTCCTAGTTTTCCAACTATGCCAAGATCACGCAGTTTGTGACATATCATTCCATGATCGACTTTATCGAAGGCCTTTGCGAAGTCGAGATATATGACTTCCACATTTGAGTGGTTGAGCAGTTGTTTCAGTGCTGCAGGAGCTGAGTTAAGCAGCTTCTTCCTGGTCGGAACCCATGTTGGGTGTCAGGCAGCAAGTCATTTTCTTCAAGGAAGGTGATTAGTTTCCTTCTGACTATTCGTTCCATGACCTTGCTGATGTGTGAGGTCAGAGAGATAGGTCTATAGTTCTTGGCCTCCGCTCTGCTACCTCCTTTATGAATAGGGCATATTTACCTTCCTTCAGTTTTCTTGGAAGTTTGCCAGCTGCAAGGAAGCTCTGAAAGAGGAACTGCAGTGGTCTTGCTAAGACTCTCTTACATACTTTTAGGAGGATTGCCGGGA
>NC_043003.1:65279507-65299507 GCF_006345805.1 Octopus sinensis | reverse complement strand
CGCAAAACAAACGATACAAAAAAAACGAACGGGACATTCGAAGCCTTCGATCTTCAGTTAAGAACCGTATCATCTTCGCAATTTCGGCTGATTAATCTTGAGATTGCTCCGACCTGGCCAGCCTCAAAGGAAAATCTAAGCCAAGCGCATTAGATTCCTTGGAAGAAAGCCTCGAATGTATACAAAACAAGGACGGGAACGAATAAGAATACATAAATACGTAAATTTAATAATGATACCACGAATAAGAATACGAAAATACGTAAAACCAATAATGATAATAATAACAAAAACAGGACGTTACAGACAGGCGTCTTTTCGACAGGACGGGTGAACTTGAGCTGGCGCATTGAAAAAATGCCTGAAAGCGAAGAGAGGAAAAATATGTGTCTAGCTTATACCGCCGTTGATCACGAAAAGGCAGGACAGCAGTCCAAAGTTAGTCACGTGTGAGAAGAGAGGGGAGAAAAGCGGGACAGAGGAAAAGAGAAAAAAAGTGGAACAAGGAACAAAGCAGGAGGAGGATAGAGAGAGAGAAAGAGATTGGTCAAAGTGGAGTGCAAAGTGTGAAAGGCAGAGAAATGTAGGAGAGGGGGAGAGAGAGAGAGAGAGAGAGAGAGAGAGACAGTGTTATATATTTCTTTACTGCCCACTAGGGGCTAAACATCAAGGGGACAAACAAGGACAGACAAACGAATTAAGTCAATTACATTGACCCCAGTGCGAAACTGGTACTTAATTTATCGACCCCAAAAGGATGAAAGGCAAAGTCAACCTCGGCGGAATTTGAACTCAGAACATAACGACAGACGAAATACCGCTAAGCATTTCTCTCGGCGCGCTAACGTGTCTGCCAGCTCGCCGCCTAGAGAGACAGTGTTATAGAGTCGTACCATGTATTAAAGAGAAAATGTATTTTACATACAATATCAAAGGGGGTACGGGCGTCGCCATATAATAGGTAAATGTAAAAAATCACAAACTAGAACAAGAACGCAAAACATTTATATATATATATATATATATTTCAACAATTGAGGGTAATGTCTCTACCCACATACTTTCTTGAGTTGAATTGAGCAAACACTATATGAGAGAGGTTTTCTTTAAGTGTTAGAAATAGTTTTATAAAAAGTTTTTTTAGCTGCTATTTCTAACGAGTTCAGTATGCGGCAAAGTAATTTATTTTACTAAGCCCTTTTATATAATGTAATAATTATATATATATATATATATATATATATATATATATATATATATATCTATATATATATATACACTTATACATATATAAATACATTTATACATATATAAGTACACCTATACATATATACATACAAACACATACATATATACAAACACACACACATATACACACCCATACACACACACACACACATATATATATATGTATATATGTATATACGAGGGGTAGCCAAAAGAAATTTTGCAATATTATTTTATTTACTCAGTTTTACATGTTTACACTTTTATCGCCTTCAAAGTAATCTCCATTTCAAGCAATGCATCGGTCCGCACGTGCTTTCGAAGCAGTGCTTCAAATCTTTTAAAGTGAGTGTTTTTGATGCCTCCGTCGTGTTTTTTGTTCACCTCTTCCACATTTGCAAATTCCGTAGCACCATTTTTCATCACCATTGATGACCTTCGAAAAAAGGTCCGGATCAACTTCCAACTGTTCTTTCACTTCACGGCAAATATTCAGTTATGAATGCTTTTTATATTCCGTGACCAAGCGAGGCACAAATTTTAATGAATCTCCTTTCATTTGCAATGTCTGGCTTAAAATTCATCAATTGCTCCGCAACAGTCCTTCGATCGGGAGGTTGACGAGCCCCCGGAACGGGGTTGGGATTCCACCGACAAGTGACCATTTCTAAAGCGTAAACACCACTCGTAAATTTGGGTCTTGCTTATGGTAGTATCCTTGTAAGCTGTTTGAAGCATGACAACTGTTTCGGCCGCCGTTTTCTCCAGCAGCAGACAGAATTTCACGGAGCCACGCTGTTCCTTCGTTTCATCCATCTCAAATATTGATGCACGGGACAGAAGCACTGCAAAGCAAAGACACACCACGCGCCTGTAGGACTACACTTGGCGACGCCAGTCGACATACTGATCACAGAGGGTTGCATCAGGTGGCTTCTAGCAGCTGGAAGCCTGAACTACAACGGGCTTATTCTACTCCTACAGAGAACGGTTCGATTAATTCTTTTGGGTACACTTCGTATGTTTATATGTATATATATATACTGTTTTACTCTTTTACTTGCTTCAGTCATTTGACTGTGGCCATGCTGGACCACCGCCTTTAGCCGAGCAAATCGACCCAGGACTTATTCTATCGGTCTTTTTGCCGAACGATGTTGGGCGGACAAACACAGACACAAACATACACACACACACATGCATTTTATATATATATATATATATATATATATATATATATATATATATATATATATATATATATATATACGACAGGCTTCTTTTAGACTCCGTCTACCAGATCCATTTAGAAGGCTTTGGTCGGCCCGAGGCAATAGAAGACACTTGCCCAAGTTGCCACGTGGTGGGACTGAACCCGGAGCCATGTGGTTCGTAAGCAAACTACTTGCAACGTGGTTCGTAAGCAAGCTACTTACTATGTGGTTCTTAAGCAAGCTATATATTAAGCAAACTCATATATATATATACTCACAACAGAATATATATATGCGCCTACACATTATTTGTTTATCTTCGTGTTATATGTATGAATGTATGTGAGACTTGGGCTTCTATAAAGGGAATAGAACATCGATTCGCTATGACGTAAGGGGTTATGGACAGATCTATGCTAGAAATGCCATATATACGTCTATAGTTCTTTTAAAAGAATATTGACTTCGAAGTCACTAGCAATACTACTCTTTTTAAATAATAATAAATTTGTACACAATAGAAAATGTATTCGTAATCTCTCAATTGAATGTAAAAGTGTTTTCATTACAATATACACGTGAAGATATATGAACACATATGCACAGGTAAACGAACATATATATATTTGTGTGTGTTTGTGTGCCTGTGTGTGTGTCTGTGTGCGCTCGTCTGTATGTGTGTGTTTATGCGTAGAACATTTTTTTAGCTCGAAACTCTCCAAAGTATCAAGCAATGCAACCAAGAATGATATAGAAATCAGTATTGGGTTTGTTACTTGAGGAGGTGTATCCTACTGTGTCCTCACAAAGAAAATTCTTGAATCGACACACGATGCACATTCTGTACGAAGTCTACTGTCCTTAATATACAGAGGTGAAATATAACACCTGTAGCTCAGATACATCAAATAATTTTTTGTGTTTTCAGCAACAGATTTTTTTCGAATAGTCGTAAATATATAACAAGAGAACTACGTCGGCAATATATGAGAAAACCAATCAGTATCGTAACCACCGCCATCAAGTATCATTGGGAAATTGTAAGGAAGCCGGCGTATATATACATATATATATATATATATATATATATATATATATATATATATTATATATATATATATATATATATAATATATATATATATATATATATAAATGTATGTAGATAGATAGATAGATAGATAGATAGTTAGATAGATAGATAGATAGATAGATAGATCTGAGTGTGTGGGTGGTGTTGATGTGTTTAAGCACCGTGACTTAGCAGTTCAGCAAGGGACGTCGTCGGTATAAGTATCAAGCTTGAAATAATAAATTCTTGTATGGACTCATTCGATTAAAAATTCTTCAAGACGATTCCCAAGCATGGCCACAATCTAATGACTGAAACAATTGGTGCTGTTTGTGCTAGCCTTGAATATACTGTTAGAAGAAGCAGGAAATCTGTTGGGAGATCTCGGCGTTCACGGAAACAGTTGAAATTTAACTTATAGGTCGTTCATTGACGACATTACGGTGACGACACCATCAATAGAAGGAGCAGAGCTGACACTGATCTCACTGGAAAAGATGGCCACGTGGTCACTCTTGAAGTTCAACCCGGTGAAATAGATAGCTGGAAAATGACATCATCAACATTCAGGGCTCTGGGATTCCGGCAATCAAAAAGAAAAAGAGTCCGCTGCTTTGGGGAAAATGACGTTAGAAAATACCGCAAGAGATATTGATAAACCGGAAAATACCGAAATCCAGCAAGACAACTGCTTAAAGGCAATTGAATATAGTCGGCTTCTTGGATGGTTCAAAGAATGGTGCTTCCAGTTTGACTGTACTGTCTGCTTTTGGTTTAGAACTTTGTTATGACTCGAGTAGAGGGAATGGAGACGCTGTGCAAAGGGGTTCATGCAAAGGTGGATGGGAGCTACCTCCAAATTTCGGGCCAGTCAGTCAATGCTGCAAGACATCTAAACTCTGTCTAAAACCACAAAAGCAAGAGCAATCATCACATTGCTTCTGTCTGGGGATGAGAAAGGTATACACACCAACAAGATCATAAAATGTGGCAGAAAATAGAAATCCTCAGAAAATTTTAACGAAACACAAACATACTAACACCAGGCGAGTGTTGAGGTAAACCGCCCAGATATCGTAAGCTTCAGTCTTATTCCGTCCGTTTAATTTCGACTTAAGGATCAGTCTCAGTCTGAGCAAGAATTCCACCTTAAATTTTTCTGTTATTTCTTTCTCCAGCAATTTATCCATTTCCAATATCTCCAACAACTTGAAGTTCGTCTGTTTTATTTGCTTCAAAATCTTCCCCGACGGTATCACTTGACCGTACATACATATAATTCTGCCTCTCTACTAGTCTAACACACCACACATTTTCAGTCCGAATTCCATTCTTATATCAGCACTGAAAGTATACACCATATCAACGAGATAACTAATTTGGGCTTCATATTTACCATAAAGCTTGAGGCTATCCATGAATAATAAGTGGTTGACATTTTGTTGGCGGCACCTGGATTCATACCCAGTTTTTGCTTTCCTCAGAATCAGTATTAGTGGTATCATGTACAGTACAAATATCAGTGCGGAAGGCGTTCCCTTGAATGATGCCTCTCCTGATTTTTATTGTATCTAAACTTCTTCCATATTCTGTCAGATCCGTCCTCCATTACGCCATATTTATTCCAAGCAATCGCTCAACATTCGATGCAATACCAAATAGGTTCATACATTCCATAATCCAAGACTGTGGGATTATATCGTATGCCTTACGTTAACCGATCTATGACATGGCTAAGTTAGTTTTCCTCCTCTTGCAGTCTCTAAGTACAGTTTTGTCTACCAGGAGTTGATCTCTGGTACTTCTGCACTTAAGCTTGCAACCCTTCTGCTCGTGTGGCAGGAATTCATCTTTTTCTAGTTGTCCATACATTGACTCTGCGACTATTCCAGTCAATAATTTCCACATAAGTAGCAAGCAGGATATCAGCCTGTAATTCTCTACCGTATGGCGTTTTTCGATGTTTTTCAAGTGCAGCAGCGTCCTACCCGTTGCCAACGACTCTGGTGTTACTTGGTCGGCATTCAACAAGGTGTTGATTTGTGAAGATATTCGGGCATGAATTTCACCAAATCTTTTGATCCAGTAGCCTTGATCTCCACCTGGTCCCGGGACCTTCCAGCTGCCTAGCTTTTGCTGATTACCTTCACTACTGCTGATTTCCTTCACAAACGGAAATGACTAGTTCTGCCTGTTTTGGTCAGACTACTGTTTGTTTCAGTTCTTGTAACCATTCAGTATCCTTGTGCTCCTTGTCCAATTGTCACTCCAAAACCTTTGACTTTCAATGTTATCTGGTATCAACTTTTCATCTGTACACTCTCCATTTATTTCTTTATAGTATCTCTTCTGATCTACTCTAGATAATCTATTTAACTGGTATCCCTTCATTCTTTGATCGTATCTTACCATCTTTGTTTTCTTTGCAACGAAGCGCTGTTTGAGTTCCTCCATTACCAATTTCAAGCGCTTTCTTGCCCTTCTCTTTTCGATCTAACACAGAAATATCCTTCGAGAGCATGTTGTTGTTATTATTATTATTATCATTATTGTTATCATTATTGTTATTCTTATTGCTGTTGTTGTTATATGTTTGACTTGCATTTTGCTTGTACAATTTGACTCCAAGTTTCACCCAGAGACATCAAGAGACAAGCTAGAAGTTCATGTTGGAGTTATGCCTATTTGGTTTTGCACAAAGTATTGTTCTAGAAAATGTTGAAAAAAAGCATAAGAAATTTATAAGTTTCTTATGAAATTTGAGATTACATAGACAATATTTTACGCAGGATATGGGCTGTTCGCATGAGCACTATCGTTTGAATTTCTGCCATTTTGGGGTTTCCTGGTATCTGTGCTACGTAGCAATCATCCCCTTTTGCCATTATTCTCAATGTTCCTATGACAACATGTATCGTTCTAGTCTTGATGTTCTACATTTTGTCAGTTTCTATTTCAAAATCTTTTTACTTGCTCAGTTTTTGGTAGGTATTGACAGCTACATTTGTAGCGATTGGAACAGTCATATCAATGAGGTGGCATGATTTTTGTCTGAAGTCTTTCAATGTACTGTCTAGCTTATTCGCATCTATCTTTCTGTCAGTTTGAACGGTGAAGTTCCAGAGGAGTGAGATGTGGATATTTTCAAGCATTGGAAGTGGTTTGTGTTCCTACCTGTTTTTATTATGGGATATTATTATTATTATTGTTGATGTTGTTCAGTCGTGTTCTTTTTTTTTTGTTTTGGCTTGTTTGTCCGCGGACAAGATATCTCAAGAACCACTGGATGGAATAAGATGAAATTTTCAGAGGCGAGTGGCCTCGTGGTGGCATGATGTGATTAGATTTTGGGATCGATCCGGTATCTGTCAAGCATTCTGGATTATCTTTCCGTTTTTTTAATTTAATTTTTGAGAGCGGTCTGGATAATTTTTAGTGTTCCCGTGTGTGAGGGCAGTCGAGTTTATTTCAAATATTCACATTATAAAAACAATCTCAGGTTAATCATTGAAAGTACGTTGATGTTGCCTTGGCGGAGGTTTGGCCTCTCTGAGTGCTCTTGTTATTAATACTATTATTATTATTATTATTATTATTATTATTATTATTATTATTATTATTATTATGATGATGATGATGAAGCGTGGTTCATAAGCAAGCTACTTACCATGTGGTTCTTAAGCAAGCTATATATTAAGCAAACTCATATATATATATACTCACAACAGAATATATATATGCGCCTACACATTATTTGTTTATCTTCGTGTTATATGTATGAATGTATGTGAGACTTGGGCTTCTATAAAGGGAATAGAACAGAATTTTTAGCACGTTCTGTATTCTTCCTTCCAGGGGTCGATAAAATAGGTACAATTTGAACACCCTCCCCAAACTTGTACCAAAATTTGAAAATCTTCTTCTTCTTCTTCTTCTTATTATTATTATTATTATTATTATTGGTGGTGGTGGTAGTAGTAGTAGTAGTAGTAGTAGTAGTAGTAGTAGTATAGGGGTGGTGGTGATAGTGGTGGTAGTGGTGGTGTTGGTGGTGGTTGTGGTAGTAGTAGTAGTAGTAGTAGTAGAAGATTGGTTGCAATGAATATAATCTAAGGTTTCCGTTGAGCCACATGTTCTTGTCATCGCTTTCCAAAGCCTGGAAGTACTTTTGATAAGAATCATCTTTTTTCAAAAAAAAAAAAAAATCGCAGCTGTTCCGTTTGGCCGAAATACGCCAGAATTTAGATTATGATAAATATTTGTAAAACTTGAAGGGAAAAGAATTAAAACAGTTAAAAAAAAAAAATGTGACACTCCACAGATATGTGCGCGTAGGCGGATTCCTCAACAAAACAAATATATACACACCCACACTCGTATTTGAATAAACATTTATATTAGCAGAAATGTTAGAGCGAAAGAAATGTGAAAAGAGGCACCTTCGATGGATTGAAGGATGCAAGGTGTTACAATTTGCTTCAAACATTTGTTCTTCATCTCAGTAACAAGCCAAACACAACTACATGAGTGCCCGGGCAGGCACACATACACACACACATACACACACATATACTCAGACACAAACACATAGTTGCATATACATACATAAATACATACACACACACTTATACACTTTCGCATATGCATATATACGTACATATAGACATACATACATAGACACACTCATACATATTCGCATATACATATATACATACACACATATACTCAGATACAAACACGAAGCTGCATATACATACATAATTACATACACACACTTATACACATTCGCATATGCATATATACTTACATATATGCACACACACACTCATACATATTCTCATATACATATATACATACACACACGCTCATACACATTTGTATATGCATATATACGTACATACATACACACACACACACTCATACCTATTCGCATATACATATATACATACATACACTCTCACATATACATACATACACTCTCACATATACATACATACATACATACATACACACACACATACACACACACACATACACACACACTTATACACTTTCGCATATGCATATATACGTACATATAGACATACATACATAGACACACTCATACATATTCTCATATACATATATACATACATACACACACACACATACACACACTCACACTCACTCACACACACTCACACACATTCATACACACTCAAATACACTTGCATATACAGACATACATGCATACATACATAATACATACACACACACACATACACACACATATATACATACATACATACATACATACATACATACATACATACATACATACATACACAACACGCAACACACCCTTCTATTTGCCGATGATGTCAAACTGGTCGCTCCTCGCGGTGATATAGAGGATCTTCGTCGATGCCTCCACTAAGTCTGGAGATGGTCTAACGAATGGGACCTATGTCTGAACGTGCTGTCATCTGCCTGTTGGCTCTCCTCCTGCAACTCAACTTGATTTCGAGCCAGGTCGTCTGCTGCTGGAGAGGACCGACCAGGTAAAGGACCTGGGTATCTTGGTGGATTTTTTTTTTCGCCTTCGACCCAGTGGGTCCATGCTGCCAACAAAGCACGCGGAGTTCTGTTTTTGATTCGACGGTCATTCGGAATGCTCACAGCAGCCATATTCCTACCGCTCTATGTCACGCTGGTGAGACCCATATTGGAGTACGGGATTCAAGCCTCTTCTCTTTATCTCCTCAAAGACATACATCATCTCGAAAGAGTTCAGAAGCTGGCTACCCGCATGGTTCTTGGTCCCAAGCATTTGTCTTATGAAGAAAGGCTGAAGACGCTCGACCTTTATTCTTTAGAAAAACGACGACGCCGTGGTGATCTCATTCTTGCTCACAACATCATAAGCGGAATGTGTAACCTCTCGAAAGAGCTGTTCTTCACTCCTGCTCCAGAACGTCGGCTGCGAGGTCACTCCGAAAAGCTCTATCTGCGACAATTTCATTTCAATCGAAGGAGAGGGGCTTTCTCCGTCCGAGTTGCGAATCCGTGGAATAAGCTGCCGGACGAGATAGTGAAGTCTCCCTTGACCACAAATGGCCTGAACTCTTTCCATGAACACCGCCCTGTACATAACTCCATGTCCCCCTACATGGCCTTGCTTTTTGCTTTTTGAGCCAAAAAATTAACTTAACTTAACTTTTACTATACATACAAACCTGCCGAAAACGTGTGTGTGAGAGGGAGTAAGAGAACGGAAGAGACAGAGATTCACATAAACATGAAATAGGCAACGGTAGAAGAAATCGTACACAGTGTCACTTGATTGCTAAAGGTAGCAGCGAAATCATCCTCATATTGCGGTGTAGAACTTTTTTAAAATGGAAGGACAATTGAAATAAAGTGATCATATGTACACTGTCTTTAAAAATGGTGTAATCGTAACGAGTGCAATGGCTTTGATCAGGTAATAACGTAATAACAGTAATATGACCAACTACTTTTTTCTTTGAGCCCTTAATTATTTGAAGGAGTCGTAGGGGCACAGCCGTAACATACAGCGCGTCCCGGACATTTCTAGATTCAGCAGAAGCCAAACATTTACAGGTCGGGCCACAGGAGATCTTTCTGAAGAGTGAAAGGCAGTCAAACTGGAAAATGATTGAAAGAAAGAAAAGAAATCAACAACCAGTACAGGACTTTATTTATCGATCCTGAAAGTGTGGGAAACAATTGTGATGTGTGTAGGATTTGAAATCGCTGTGTATAGAGCCGAATCGATTACCGTTATCTATTCCGACACTCTAACAACTCTGCTAATCAGTCGCATACTATATTCCACTATATTAATCCCACCCCACCACCTCGCAAATGTGACGCTTGTATAAATGCAGGCAATGAATTTGTAATAAGAAATCTTATATTGATAGCATAGTGTAAGCGTCAGCAGTCCGTATGATCTCTCCTTAGTTCAAATTCCATCGAAGTGGAATTTCCAATCTTTCAGCCTTCTACCTGTATATTATTAAACTTTGCATAGAATAATAGTTTACGCACAGTTCACCCCAAGAGGGTGGTTTTTAAAATTATAGCTAAAGACTTTAGAGTATATATGGTTCTGAAAAATCGAATAATTAATTGTTTCGTCAGAAATACCTATGATTAACGAAACATGGTGAGCAAAATTTTTCTAAATACTTGAAAAATTTTCAACTGTAAAACAGAATATTTTTTTAATAACTTTCCGTGAGAAATCCATTAAAGAATGTTTTTATATCTCCAAACATCACGGATGATAAGCCTGGCCTAAGGACAAAAAAACTTAAGTCTAAATGATTCATTCCATGTATGGCAGGGTGGGATCGTTCGTTGTGTACTCTTGGCTTCCAGTAATATTCCACACCCGCTCTGTAAGTTTAGATACAAGAGAATTCGGTACACGGTTTAAAGTGCCGTTGTAGTAAGCTTTATCGTAAGATATGGCGACTGTAACGAGGCAGGGGTTGATAATGTATTATAAAACACGAGGGTATTTGATAAAATGAAGTATAGTATGGATGATAAGATGAAATAGATTCTATACCAGTCCTGGTGGTACGTGACCTATAGATGCTTATTGGATTCTTATTGGATGCTGTGTTACCTCTAATACATTTTTAGTATGTTCCTGCATAAAAAACCTTTTGAGAAGAAAATTTTCCAGTGAATATTTGAGTATATATAAGCATGAACATATGAAGCCAATTTCATCGTGTATCTCGCCCTGGGTATAAAAGATAAATAAATAAAAACTGCATAGAATTGTTGAAAAGATTTTTGAAAAAAACCCATCTATAACGTTTTATGGAGTCTTCTGTTGCATTAAAGATATATGGGGCCTATAATCCATACGTTTATTTCGTATGGATGTATGTGTTTATCTTCTTTTTTTGTGCGCAGTTTAATTTCCTTCGTAAAATCTGGTTGCATTATATGTGTCTTCGCGCTAATGCACATAGTTTACAGGCAAAATTGGGTGGGTATTTTATCGATCAGATAATGACAATATTTAAGGTAAACTAGAGTGATGCAGTGTTTAAGTGATGTGCTAAAATTTTTAGGTGATATTCTGAATGGGTAATATAGTGAATTTTATATACAAAAACAAAAAATTGTTATGAGATATGACGTTGGGAAGATAATACAATTACTCGTACAATTTCTGCTATATAAATGCAACAGAAATAGATTAATGTATGTTCTGCTCAGAAATGCGAGGCAACAAGTCACTAACAATGAAGCATTTAGCAATATATATGCGCACATATGCACGCATGCATACCTACATACATACGTGCACAAACGCATACACCCACATATATACATAAATTCACAGATAGATAGATTGATATTTAGATAATTAGATCGGTAGATAGATAGATAGATAGATAGATAGATAGATAGATAGATAGATAGATAGATAGATAGATAGATAGACAAATAGATAGAGAGAGAGACAAACAGGCAGACAAACAGAGAGACAGACAGATAGATAGACAGGTAGATAGATAAATAGATAGATAGACAGATAGATGGATAGAGACCGATAGATAGATAGATAGATAGATAGATAGATAGATAGATAGATAGATAAATAGATAGATAGATGGGTATGTGGTAGGTAGGTAGGTAGGTAGGTAGGTAGGTATGTAGGTAGGTAGATAGAGAGATAGATAGATAGATACATATTTATATATATATTTGTGTATGTGTGTGTGTATACGCAGATACAAATATATACACATACAGATTGCATGTAAGTATACAGATGTGCAAGTTTAGATATATGTGCGTGTATGTGTTGTGTGTTGTGTGTGTGTGTGTGTGTGTGTCTGCGTTTGGATATATATTTCTTTACTGCCCACAAGGGGCTAAACATGGAGGGGACAAACAAGGACAGACAAAGGGATTAAGTTGATTACATTAACCCCAGTGCGTAACTGGTACTTAATTTATCGACCCCGAAAGGATGAACGGCAAAGTCGACCTCGGCAGAATTTGAACTCAGAACGTAACGACAGACGAAATACCGCTAAGCATTTTGCCCAGCGCGCTAACGCTTCTGCCAGCTCGCCTCTTTTGCATATATATATATATAGACACATGTAACACACATGTACACATGCGTTTGTGTGTGTGTGTGTGTGTGTGTGTGTGTATGTGTGTGTGTGTGTGTAATCCTCAACGTTTCGGTCGAAATGCTTGCGTTATTTGTTTCAGCGACTTACCTCCTGATTCAAAATCTTGTCTTTCACTGACAGCGATGCTACTTATTTTCATGTATATTGGTAAGACTAATTGGAACCCAGAGAAATATTCTACATTCTAATTCTATTTTAATAAATTTGTAGATCACTATCACATTATTTCATTATATTAAAGGGTCTCATGACGTTTTCTTCTATTTTTAATGTTGTTTAAAGTATATCACACATATTTCTTCCATTATGGTAAAATTGCTGCTAAATGTTTTTAATTTCGCTTCCCATTGTTAAAGTTCCAGCCAGTGTAACACACCAAATTGTTTTATTATGGTACCAATTTCAATTATGTTTTCAATTTTATTCCGCCATAAGATTTCATGACATGAAAATTGTATTTTTCTTTGTTGTGAGTGAAGATCCGATCTGCTCTGGTTAGCTCTGGTTATCTCCAGTTAGGTCCAGTTAACTCTATTTCAAACTTTAAGAAGCAGCGCACAATATTGCTACAACGCTATTTTCCGGAACCTATTAATAACTGGCTTTTCTAAATCAGCGGTGGTCACCTTGGTTAACACACACTAAATTATACATATTAAGTTTATTTAGATGTGAAGGTACATGGCCTAGGTGGTTAGAGCAGCGGGCTCGCAGTTGGGGGATCGCGGGTTCGAATCTCAGACCGGGCGATGTGTGTGTTTATGAGCGAAACACCTAAGCTCCACGCGGCTCCGGCAGAAGGTAATGCCGAACTTCTGCTGACTCTTTCGCCACAAATTTCTCCCACTCTTTCCTCCTGCATCTTGCAGCTCACCTGCAACGGACCGGCGTCTCGTCCAGGTGGGGAACCTATATGGCAATGTAACCGGGAAACCGGCCCTTATGACCCAGGCATGGCTCGAGAAGGAACAAGCAACAAGTTTATTTAGATAATTAAATGAACAACAGGCACCTGTACATTAGAGTGAACTAGTGTGAATTATTATATTTTACAGATCATTAGTTTCCCAGAAAGTCGGTTTTGTAACTGTATTTAAATCCTCTGCGGAGGGTTGTAGTTTAGTGGTAAGGGTGTCAGCTTCATGGTCGTAAGATTGTGGTTTCGATTCCTGGACCGGGCGACGCGTTGTGTTCTTGAGCAAAACACTTCATTTCACGTTGCTCCAATCCACTCAGCTTGCAAAAATGAGTAACGCTGCGATGGACTGGCGTTCCGTCCAGCTGGGGAGCACATACGCCATTGAAACCGGGAAACCGGGCCCATGAGTCTGGGTAGGCTTTAAAATAGCGCATTTATTTATTTTATTTATTTAAATTCTCTAAGGATAAAGTTGATTACAGCAGAAACACCCCAAGTCCTGTAACACGTCTTGTAATTCTTTATAATGACTTCATGCATTCTCACATCCATATTGATAACAGAGCTTCTAGATAAATATACCCATAGTTAAATTCTCACCACAAAGATCAACCTTTCTTTGTAAAATTACTTGGCAAATTATTTTCTGTCTCGAAATTATTTCCCCATTTCTATGCAAGTCACTTTTTCACTTTGTATTGTTTTTCCACTTAAAAGGAAATTTCAATTAATTAAGAAACACATTACATTTATCTTAAATTCTAATTAGCTTGGCGTTTTATAATTTCAAGATTCTCATCCTTTTTATTGATATATTCTATCATTGGTGTTGATAATAAATAGCAAGAGAATGCTTGTAGTTTTCCTTCGGTTAGTTCAACCCAGACCAAGTAGAGCAATAGACAATGGCATGCAATCTCTAACAGTTCTATTATCATATATAGGCAATTGCGGCAGTATTACATTAAAATAGCCATCAATGTATCATACGTAATGTATACACACTGGTTATAGGCTAGGCCAGTTATTGTGGTATTCTGAGATAAAATCTCTTAGGGATATGCTATCTAATGTTTATCCTGTTTTTAACAGAACGTTCGTATGCGTGTTGTGTTCTTGAGCAAGACACTTTATTTCACGTTGCTCCAGTTCACTCAGCTGTAGAAATGAGTTGCGACGTCACAGGTGCCAAGCTGTATCGGCCCCTTTGCCTTTCCCTTGGATAACACTGGTGGCGTGGAGAGGGGAGGTCGGTATGCATGGGCGGCTGCTGGTCTTCCATAAACGACCTTGCCCAGACTTGTGCCAGGGAGGGTAACTTTCTAGGTGCAATCCCATGGTCTGTGTCGTGACCGAAGGGGGAGGTCTCAGATATTTCTATTAAATTTTTATTTTTCTATGGCTGTAGGATTTGATCTGAGAAAGTAGAAGCTGTTATTTCTAGCATGTTGATTGACCATACAGTAACTGCTTCGCCGGTCTGTGGTAATACGAGCAAATTGAGTAGAGGGCTAGCAAAGAGTATTTCAGAATTTTAGCGACTGGACTTTCTGCCAATCCAATCAATACTTGTTATCGAGATTCAGATTCTTATTTTCTGTCTTTTTCTCTACAACAAAAACAAGAACAATTACAGCAATAATAATGACGTAGAACAACAACAAAAGTTGCAGCAACAACAGCAGAAGGAGAGATAATGTTAATTCAGGGTAGCGTTTGTGCAACGCAGCATTTAAATGTCCTATTTTATGTTCTAGAAGCCAACACATTTACAGGTGACATTGTATGTCTTCTCTATTCATGTTGCTTTTGTAGTCGATTAAAGTAAGAATACTCATGATGACGACGACGACAACGACGGCCATGACGATTGTAATGATAATGATGTTTTTGTGTTATATGTTCTAACTTTTGTTCGTTTCTTTCATTCCTGTATGTTTTTTTCTTTTTTGTTTTTTACAAAGTTCTATCGAAAATATTCCAGACTAACAAGTATAGACAATATACAGCTTTTTGCAACTTCAATTAACATTGAGGAATTATTTTACATTCTTTTACATAACCTTTATCAAGTGTATTACAATATTCCACTTCAAAAACAAAACAAAATATAAATAGACAATACGATCAATATTGTTCCATAATTTTTTCGTTCTTCATTTATTCTTAGAACAGCTGAAAATGATGAAGTACCACTTTTTCTGTAGCCACAATTTTGAAGTATCTTAATTTTTTATCCCTAAAGCACAACATCAATATTAGACTCCAGTGATCATATCAGTAAGCCAACCTACAATGCCAGCGACAGCTTAACATTTTAATACATGCTTCATATATTAAATGTGTTAATTTGGGGGAAGATATGACTTTTGCTTAAGATGTTGGCTTTGCAACCATGCAGCCGGCTGATTCTGTGTTCACCTTTTGCACCACACAATACTAACACTAAGGTTTAACCAATGCAACAGAAGTGGAATTTAGTTCAGGGAAAGTGTGGTTAAGTGCTTTTTATATGTGTGCATGTATATATATATATAGGTGGGAGGAGAATTCACAAAGAAATTAAAGACAAAGACAGGTGGTGCAGAAAACAAACAGATGTATTAATATAACGCTCGGGAACTGAAAAAGCCTTTAACGTTTCGAGCCTACAGTCTTCCACAGAAAAGAAAACAGAAAGAAACAAGGAGAGAAAAAGTGTGTGTAGTGACTTGCGATCAATCATGGCGAATATATATACAACTTGTTTATTAATTGACATGACTCCCATCACTATTACACAGGGATAGGGACAAATAGACATGAAACTCATAAGTCCAACTTCCCAGGTCTTTCATTTAAGTTCTTATCTTTTCTGCACTGATGTGTATTTTGACATTTGCATATTCTATTAATGAATTTATATGTATATGTAGGAAACGATCGTATGCATGAATAAACTTCTTACAACTTTTTAACATCTTATCTTATGATTAGATTTGTAGAACTTCATTCTATAACTTAATCATACAGTTAATATAATAATACAACTTTTCATACGTACGCTAATTTACACCAGTAAATTCTCAGCAGAGTATGAAGAATCACATACACACACAAACACGCACACACACACACACACACACACACACATATACACACACACACACACACATATGAGCTATATGACGACACACCCGCTTTTCACAGACTTTTCCTGTTTGTTTTGATCATTTTTTATTTGCTTATATGTATACAAATATGAGTGTGTTTCTGTGTCTGTGTGCGTGTATGTATGTATGTACGTGTGTGTGTGTGTTTCTGTGTGTGTGTGCGAGTGTGTGTTTACGTTATAATAATATCAAATGATATTAACCTGAAGTCTTTCTCAATACTTTTGGTAGAGTACAAATTATTATTCTTGTCAAAAAATACTGGATATGACTTCGTGCTTTCGGTCAATGCAAGCCATTATCAGACTGTAATATATATATAAAAAACAAGATGAACGGCATACTATGCTCCACTGGATTTTCTGTCCCTTTCTCTCTTCCCCGCCCTCTCTCTCTCTCTCTCTCTCTCTCTCTCTCTCTCTCTCTCTCTCTCTCTCTCTCTCTCTCTCTCTCTCTCTCTCTCTCTCTTCTTCGTCTTCTTCATCTTATTCTTGTTCTTGGTCATCTTCCTCTCTCGTACGAAACATCAGTGTCCTACGATAAACTGTTTCTTTGACCAATTCCTGGTCTTCTAAAGTATAAATTTGAAGAGGAGATTCCTGACACACATATTCCTTCAAAGAGGTGTGTAAAACATCCAATTCACTGGTACTTCAGTTGAATACCATATAAATAGAGGTATAATGCAAATTACAAACAATAAATTAGAGAGATTCAATTGACAGTCTAATAATTCATATTATAAGGTAACATAATATACTATGAATATAATATAATATATTTTAACATAAAAAATTGTCAAAGAGCCAAAAAAGCCAACAATTTGTTTCGACTTATATACATTATTCAATTTATAAATAATTCATATCCAGTTATACAATACTCTCTTCGGTGCCTTGGTTCAAAAGACAGATGAAAATCCGAATGAAAGGACGGCTAGATTGCAAAAAAGATTTTGTTGATGCTGTCTAGTATGGAATAGTAAATTGTGTATATATATATATATATATATATATATGCAATCTAGCCGTCCTTTCACACGGAATTTCCTCTGTCTTTTGAATGGATATAAATGGATATGAATTGTTTATGAGTCAAATAATGTATATAAGTCGAAAGAAATTGTTGGCTGTTTTGGTTTTTAAATAACTTTTTATGCTATCTTATTTTATATTATATTCATAGTATATCATGTTATATTATAGTATAAATAAATTATTAGCTTGTCAATTGAATCTCTCTATTTAATTGATTGTTTATTACATTCACATATATGTATATGTATATATATATATATATATATATATATATATATATTATATATATATATATTTGTACTTGTTTCAGTCATTTGACTGCGGCCATGCTGGAGCACGCCTTTAGAGTGGTGAAAGAGTACAGCAGGGATCACCACATCCCGCCGGAGCCTCGTGGAGCTTTTAGGTGTTTTTTTCGCTCAATAAACACACACAACGCCCGGTCTGGGAATCGAAACCGCGATCCTCCGACCGCAAGTCCGCTGCCCTAACCACTAGGCCATATAGATAGATAGATAGATAGATAGATAGATAGATAGATAGATAGATAGATAGATAGATAGATAGATAGATAGATAGATAGATAGATATAGATATATAGATATAGATATATATAGATATATTTATATATATATATCTATATATATATATATATATATTATATATATATATATATAATATATATATATATAATATATATATTATATATATACAGAAATATAGTTTACTGTTCATTTTTAGGTAGCATCAACAAAAAGTGCGCTATCCAGAGAGATATGTGACTTTTTTAAATAGTGTATATGAAATTATGTAATATATATATATATAATATATATATATATATATATATAATATATATATATATATATAATATATGGGGGGAGAGAGAGAGTGAGAGAGAGAAAGAGAAGGGGAGACATACATACGTACATACATATACGCACACATATATGCACACAGAAACACAGAGAGCGATGGAGGTAGTGAGAATTTAAAACACAATTCTTCAGAGAGAAATAAGAAAATGTATATATTTGTTAGCCTAAACATGTTTCGTTGTAATACATATATATTGGCGTTTTCATCCGCGTTAAACTTTGTAAACAATATATACATCCACACACCGATATGTACGTAAATACATTCGTGCGTTTGTATGTATGTATGTATATATATACATATATGTGGATATATATATACACATATGTGTGTATATATATATATATATATATATATATATATATATATATACAGACATTGATACTTTAGGAGATAAGCGGATTCAGAGTTATCATGTTTGTTAGTTAATCTCTTAATTGCGGTGTCGTAATACAGAACATATTTCAAGTTCTTAATCTCTACTTCATAACAAAACATTGTAAGAAAAACTACCACTGCCAAGACATTGATAAAGGGTTTTAGTTATACCCAAACTATATACAAAATAATATCAGACTAAGATAGCATCTTGTAAAGGCTGATAGCTTACTGTGTTTTTATATGTCTAATGTTTTTTTTCTTCTTTTGCTTCATTATTTTCCCTGGTTTTAACGAACAGACGTAACGACGTAACATGACACAAAACAATTTCAAGATCATTCAACACCAAAAACATTATATTTCTTGTTCACACTAAACACCGAACACCGAACGACAACGCCACCACTATAACGCGCCATTTTAACACGAATATCGCCAACGTTATTGTTACAAACAAACAACACCACTACTTTAACTACAGTTACGACGACGACAACGCCCACCATCACCACCACCACTACTACTACTACCACCGCCATTACCACTACTGCTACTGAATATAATAACACCAGTCTCGAAAGTTTAGGCGAGGGTCTACACGGGAACATCGGTCCTAGACCTCAAACGGTACTTCGTTAATTGAACATCAACGGTTCCCTTATTGAAACTGCTTTCACAAAAAGAGTTGTATTGATTCAGAAATCTGCTCTATTGGAGATAGCAAGTATTGTAAGAAAGTTCTTCGATATCTCAGGAAGCTAGTTGGGACTTGGTATCAAGGACATTGATTCCGAACACGTAAAACATTCTTGCAAACCACGAATAATGATAATGATAATAAGTCCTTTCTACTAACGACAAAAGGCTTGAGATTTTGTGGGAGGGGACTAGACGGCATCAAGAGGAATATAAAGGAAATTGGTGTAGAGTGCCCAGTAGAACTG
>NC_043003.1:65249507-65274507 GCF_006345805.1 Octopus sinensis | reverse complement strand
CACTGCCAGGCCAGGGATCTCTGGAAGTTGTCCATGGGCCCTGGCCCGAAAGTCGTCCCGAACAGGCGGGTCAGGTATTCCTCATCGACGTCCAGGTTCGCCCCGAGCTCGTCGTCGTACCTCCCCTCCACTAATACCCTATAGAATGCTTTAGTTGTGATGGAGTCACTCAAGGTTGACCCAGGACGGCAGATTTGCTTGAGAGCAACGCGACACTCGCGGTGCCATTTGCCCTTCCTCGGCCTCTTTTTGATCCACGATTCTAGTTCGGTCATGGAGACGAGCTGCGGTAAAGCGTGCCTCACAAACGGCGACCACACCAGTTCACCGTCGTCTACGAAGAGCCTGGGATGTCGCAGTCTCAGCGCGTGTCTGCGCATCATCAACCACGGCATGCCCAGTCCTCCTTTTAACGGGTGTTGACAGCAAATGGATCGCCTGACCATCAGGACGCATCCTTTCCACAAGAAGTGAAAGAGAATGCGTTGTAGTTTGGTGATGGTAGGGTCGGGACAAGGCACGACGGTCAGGCGGTAGTAGATGACGGACGCGATGTACGTGTTCGCCACCTCCGCCCAACCTTTTAGGGACAGTTTCCTCTCGGCCCATTGCCGGGCGAGAGCGACCACCCTACTCGTTATCTCGTTCCAGTTCTTCTCCATTTGGAGGTCCGGACCGAACCAGACCCCGAGCAACTCGACCGGACCGTCGGTCCATCGTCCCACAACGGATGCGCTGGTGGACGGCATGGGCTTGCTTCTCCAGGTGCCTAGTCGCAAGCCCACTGACTTTTCCCGGTTGATTTTCGCTCCTGTCACCGCTTCGTAGTTTTTCAGTGTCTCGCCGACCTGCTCGATGTTCTCGTGGCTAGACACTATGACGGTGACGTCGTCCGCGTATGCAGACACGCTCGTCCCGCATCTCAGTTCTCGCGGGATGCCCCTCAGAGTTGCCAGCTTCCGCAACAGTGGCTCGAGAGTCAATACGTATAATAGATAGATAGATAGATAGATAGATAGATAGATAGATAGATAGATAGATAGATAGATAGATAGATAGATAGATAGATAGATAGATAGATAGATAGATAGATAAATAGATGGATGGATGGATAGGTACATAGATAGATGGATGGATGGATGGATAGATACATAGATAGATAGATGGATGGATGAATGGATATATAGATATATAGATAGATAGATAGATAGATAGTAGGTAGGTACATTATAGGCATACATCCATGCTTGAAAACATGCATATATACATGCTTACATACATACATACATACATACATACATACATACATACATACATACATACATACAAACATACATGCTTGCATATATACATGCATACATACATACCATACATACATATTGAAATATATACATATAGATAGAAACATGCTGATAGAAAAAACCGATAGACAAATATGTAGAAAAATAGATATTCAGATAGACAGCTAGAAACAAAGCATGAATAAATGAATAACGTAAGTTCAGAGAATAACCGAATGAAAGAAAGAACATTTTTTGCTGAATAAAAGAAGAAATCAGAAAACAGTGAAAATAAAGAAGGTCAGATTTCAACATATGAAGGTGATTGTAAGTAATGACAAACGATATATTGGTTTCTAACATAGACACAGTACCACATATTTTGAGCATTTTTTGAACATGCTACCCAGCTGCATTGACAATGCGCAACAATGCTGAAATGCATCTGTATAAAAGAAATATAATATAGATGAAAAGAAATATTCACCTACACATAACCGAAAACTAAATTAAAAAGCTATTGACATTAATATAAAAAAAAACACTGGAATAAAACTATTACTAAATAATTTTCACGTGCGCTCTACCATTTATTCCACCGATCCACACCATATTTCTTCAATTCCTAACTGTTAATCACTCGGTGGCATGGGTTGTAGAAAAGTGAACACTCCGTGATATTGTGTTAATGAGATGGATCACCGACCATATTGTGCGTATATATATCTACATATACCTTAGTGAAGATATTTCTGTGCTTGTTTGATTGTGCTACTGTATGAGTATTCATTCACAAATCTATCTACTTTCTTCCTCACTGTTTCTCTCTCTCTCTCTCTCTCTCTCTCTCTCTCTATCCTTCTCTGCCTGTCTTTTGTCTTTGCCTGTGTCTCTTTCTCTCTCCATCTATATATATAATATATATATATATATGTTTGTGTGTGTGTGTGTGTGTGTGTGTGGAGCAGTTTGAATAGAAAACAAAGCTCCACCCACCATATTCGCCGGACTTCTGATTATCATTTATTCCGCAGTCTTCAAAATCAGATAGACGGAAGAACAGTGTAGAAAGTGAAGGAGAGTATATTTTGAAAAATTAAAAGATGTATGAAAAAACAAGATTATTTATGGGATGACCCAATATATATATATATATATATCTCGTGTATGTCAACAACAAAATGAAACCATTTATCATGTTATCTCTATGTGCAGTCTTCTTGAGCCAACAGAGTATCTCAACAGGCATGATAGAACAGCACAATATATTCACTGGGTAATTTGCAAAAACCTGGACTAGCCCCATGATGAAAACTGGTGGGAACACAAACCACTTCCAGTTTTTGAAAATGATCACATCTCACTCCTCTGGAACTTCACCATTCAAACTAACAGAAAGATAGATGCGAATAGGCCAGACATTACATTGAAAGACTTCAGACAATAATCATGCCTCCTCATTGATATGACTGTCCCAATCGGCATAAATGTATCTGTCAAACACTAAACACTGAGCAAGTATAAAGATCTTGAAATAGAAATTGGCAAAATGTGGAACCTCAAGACTAAAACAATACCTGTTGTCATAGGTGCCCTAGGAATGATGACAAAAGAACAACTTGATACCAGAAAACCCCAATATGGCAGAAATTCAAAAGATAATGCTCATGGGAACTGCCCATATTCTACGTAAAATACTGTATATGTAATCTCAAATTTTAAAACAAACTCATAATTTTCTTGTTTTCTTAAACATTCTCTACAACGATACTTTGTGCAAAACCAAATATATGACACCCTATGCATAACACCAGCAGGAACTTTTAACTCGTCTCTTGAGGTCTCTGGGTGGGAATTAGAGCCAACTTGTACAAATACAAAGCAAAAGTCAAACATATGGTAATAATAATAATAATAATAATATTAATAATAATAATAATAATATTAATAATAATAATAATAATAATAATAATAATGATAATAATGTTGATTCTTATGATGATGATGATGATGATGATGATGATGATGATGATGGGAAGAGGGTCGAAAGTGTTACGTTGTTAGTGCTTGTGAAAGTCTTGCGCAGAAAGAGTACAAGCGTAGACACGTCAAAGTAGCCCAAAATCTCTACTTGCTACTATGCCGTAAGTATGGAATGACGATACGGGTGCTTGTTACCAACATACACCGGAAAAGGCAATAGACGAAAATGGGGAGGCAAAAATCCTCTGGGTATTTGATTTCCAAACAGACAAGGTGTTTGAGCATCGAAGAACGGATATAGTGACCTTTAGGAGAGACAAACAAGAGTGCCTAATAATCGACATAGCAGTGCCAAGAGATCAACATATCATCATGAAAGAAAGAGAAAAGGATGATAAATATGGAAACTTGAGAACTGAGGTCGCTAAGATGTGGCAGCTACGAGAATTGAACATAAAGTTTATTCTTGTTGTCATCGGAGCACTGGTTTCAATACCACCCAATCTGAAAACACTTCCGAAAACCTCTAAGATACCTTATAATCTAGATGTATTGCAAAAGTCGGAATTACTTGGAATTGCATTCATATTGCGTAAAGTACTGTCTGACTGAGGCCCTTGTTGTGACTTGACAGACAGAACAAACCCCCGATACATACAATATCTTCAATCAAAAGCCTCACGATATTGTATACATTGCTATGTCAATAATAATAATAATTATAATCCTTTCTACAAAACGCACAAGGCCTAAAATTTTGGGAAAGGGGACTGGTCGATTACATCGTCCCCAATGTTTTAGTGGTATTTAATTTATCGACTCGAAACGATTAAAAGCAAAATCGACCTCGGTGAAATTTGAACTCAGAACGGAGAAACGGATAAAATACCGCTAAACATTTTGCCCGGCGTGGAGCAAAAGAAAAATGGGGAGGAGTAAAAGTAGAAGTATAAGAAAAATTTGGAGTAGCTGGTGAAGGTGGAGGATAAAAATGAGGAGGGAGGGCAAGAGGAAGACGGTGGTGTTAAAGAAGGAAAAGAAAGAGTAGGAGATAAAAAGAAGAGGGATGTGGAGGAAGGGAGAAAGAGGAGGAGGAGGAGAAGAAGTAGAAGAAGAAGAAGTAGTAGTAGTAGAAGAAGAAGAAGAAGAAGAAGAAGAAGAAGAAGAAGAAGAAGAAGTAGAAGTAGAAGACGGCTCCGATGACAATAATGATGATGACAATGGCGGTAGTAATGGTCGTCGTCGTGATGGTGCAGCAGTAGTGATTGAATAACGAACAAAAGATGCAGAGCACTGCAGGAATACCAGGAATATTAATGATAAATGATGACAATATATATATATAATATATATATATATATCTTTGTGTGATTTTTAAAATACGTGAGGTGACATTTATATATGATATTCAACATTCTGATATGATTTGTTTATTTGTGGACGACTGATCAATTATTTAACGAATAATATCAATCTTTACCACAATACGATGTCAATCAATCCTTGTTTTTCTGATTTCAGTGAGATAAATTGTTATTTTGAATCAGCCATCTTCGTGTGGACTTATCCGTATCAGGCGATATTTAATTAACGCTAGTCATTTAAAGATACATATATATATGGGTGTGAAATAAAAGCAGCTGTGGCTTTCATCTTTTTCCTGCGAGCCCTTCTGACATATTTCATTCAGGAAAATGTCATGGTTGTGTTTAGTGTTCCATTTCTCTATTCTTTAGATATTAAAGAATATACGGTTGAACGGCGATCATAACTGGAACTTAATACATCATGTAAAGATAGCATTATTTGAGCATTATACTTTTTTTTTTCCTATTTACTCGAGTTTTAATGTGAGTCTACTTGTAAAATGAATCATAGCGCTCAGACTTAGCTTGCTGTAGTAATATATCAACACCGTTATGAATATAAAATAAGCTATACATACATACATACATACTTACAGACATACATATGTGTACATATATATATATACACACACATATATACGTATATATAAATATTATATATATATATATATACGTATATATATATACGTATATATATATATATGTATGTATATATATATATATATATATATATATATATGTATATATATATATATATATATATAATATATATATATATATATGTATATGTATATATATATATGTATTGTATATATATATATATATATATATATATATATATATACATATATGTATATATATATTAATATATATATATATATATATACACACACATATATACGTATATATATATATAATATATATATATATATATACATAATATTGCGTATGTGTTGCTTCCTTATTCCAGATCATGCATTTCTGTATTTTAGTTAGCAATTCTTCATCTATCAGTCTGATGACTGATGTGTTAAGCACCAAAAGACTTCAATTAGTGTTAGATAAATTATCCATTTACGACCTCATACTTCTGTCCGTGAAGATATCATTCGTTATTTGCATCTAACACAAAACAGTATTTATACGCAATAGAAAGCCTGATTGACACAGGGACCGTTCGTCGAAGGCATGATAAAACATTTATATATTATCATCTATAACACGCTGCATATTGAAATTCTTAACATAAATTTGATGTAAATAACCTTTAGTATAACAGCAGTTTTTGATTCCTCATTCGCTAATAAAATGGACCGCACCTTAGACGTTTGTCTATCATTTACGGACATACATACAAGTTAATGAGGCCGACTTATATTGATATACAGAAGCATAAGCATCTAAACATACATGCAAACATATATCTCATTCATTCATTCGTTTATCGTTGACGATGATGACCAACGTTATTAATGGGAGAAAACGGACATGGTGTGCCTAGTTGATGCCGATCAATTCGATGCCTATTCGGAAGGATCGGCAGTAGGTCAGGCACTGGTGCTATGCTGGGACTGAAGGCAATGATTAGGCTCTAGACATGCGCAGTTTGCGTTGTCATTGTATTCCTCCAATACCACTCTGTTCCTAGGAAGTAACGCATTTGTTGGTGCAGTTTCGCCAGGCAGGGCAGTCTTGCACTTAAATTTCCCAAGTCTGGCGATTAATCTCGAATCTCTTCAAAGAGCCTTGGAAGGTGTCTTTGAAGAGCTTTATCTGTCCACATTTCTACCCACTCAGATGCCTCTCTCTCTTTCTCACACACACACACACAAACACAAACATACACACATTTATACATATACGTATATATATATACATATATACATATATAAATATACATTTATACATATACATAAACATATATATATATATATATATTTAATGTGTAGAAGTTACAAAGTGACTCAAGGTCAGTCAATTTTGTGCGTAGGACATATCAAACTGTGTTCAAATTTGGAGGTATGTCATTATATAGATTAGCTCCGTACCATGTACACGTGTATATATGAAAGTTCACAAACATACGATGTCATGATGAAACTGATTCGTACTTCCATTTGAAGGGAAGCGGCAAAATATTGAATTTATATACTCAGTGTAGCAATAAGGGCAGCATTGTCAGCTGTATTCTTTTGATGGTAGCATTTTTATGAAAATCCTCATTTATGATATCTAAACAGCATCAATATTCATATAATAGCAACGTAGTTCAAAACAGCTGGCAAGAACGGCAACTAGTCTCCTGAAGTATGTCATTCGCTAACTGCTGATTCTCTGAGCTATACCTCTGTCAACGTCATAAAATGTGTAATCGCAAAACTGAGATACCTCGCCGAAAATTTGAAAGCTGTGATAATGGATGCGGCATGAGGCTCAAATTTCTGGGACCTGTGTATTTAATCCTGAAATGAAGAGTATCAGTCATTATTTAACACTTTGGGTTAATATGTTTTTGAAATTTATTAATGTTTTGAAATGACATCAATGACGCATTGTTCTACATTTTAAATTGTTGAAAGTTTACACCATTTTATTTGAATTTTACATTATTTAATTCTCATGAGAGTAAGACTATTTTTTATAAACAATTTTATATCAAATGAGGTGTGAACATTTTAGAAAGTAAGAATATTTTTCAAAACTACTGAACCTATAGCATTTGCATTTCACATAAAATATACAAAATAACTATGATTAATAATCTTGTACAAATATTACGTCTCTCCAGACTATAAAAGGATATTTTTGTTTTTACATTCTGAATCGCTCATAAATTTCTAAAGCTGAGAATCAACTAATTATCAATCGATAAAATATACAATAAGGAAAACGAATTCCATAGCTATATTATTATTAAATATTTTGATATGAATATGTATAACAATTTTCCAAATTAAGGTTTTGATTATATGCCTGGTGATATGTTACGTGATTCTCAAGGTCACACAAGAGAAGATTAAGCTCAAGGATGAGCAAAGAATAAAGTGTGCAATTGATATTTAAACATTTTAAGAAAATATACGGAATTAAACATCTTGTAAAACAGATTAATGATTTGCTTAATCGTTTTCAATGTACATATTTGCTTTTTCTTCTTCATATATTACTTTTTTAGAAACATGTTTTAATTCTCTGTCGTTTTTATTAAAAGATAAATGAATTCTTTTAACTGATTCTTATATATTTATCTTTTGAATTATATTCTAAAATACAGATTTAATTAAATCTGAACATAAAGACTGAATAATTATCGGTATTATTATAAATAATTAGATATAATGAATAGATTTAATTTTAGAAGCATCTTCTTATGTATTGTAAACAAAATGAAAACCCGTATAAAAACATTTTGATTCATACAGAAGTTTGCTCGTTATCGTGTTGAAAATATTTTTTTTAGATAAATAAATTTATATAAATCGAGGAAGATTTTCGAAATTTTTCTAAAAACGATATATGTATCTTGCAATTCTATTTTGCGATTAAAAGAGGATTTTAATTCTATTATACCTGATGCATATGTTTAAAAAAATAATGTTTGTATTCTTTCCAATTTAAAGTTGATATACCAATACTTATATATTTAGAATGACGGAAATCTAGAACAGAATTTTCAAAAATTTATTGCAACACTTGGTGTATGTTGGCAAAATGGCAGAATCTTAAAGTTCGTGTTACTTCTTAACCAGGCATTGGTTGCAAAGAGATAATCCCTGAACTAGAGGCTGCCATGATAAATGGGGGCAAGATTTCCATTGATGTCAAACAGTACAAAACACGCAGCTGTTTAGCAATTTACCTGTCGAGGATGAGGCTGAATATGTTTCTCTATCGTCACCGAGAAGTGAGGTTGGGAAAACTGAAATTAAAACAATTCTGACGTATCGAAATTTTGTTTTTCCAGATATGTCCCATAGCTCCATTTGGCTGAGATATTTCTCGTGTTCAGATGATATCTTTGTGAAAATTGCAACGGAAAAATATTAATGATGTTTTAGCAAGAGAAAAGATTTCAGTATTTGGATCAAAGCTACTGTTGTAGAATCACAAAGTGAATCAAAACAAAATAGCTGTCTTCCTATAAATTAGTAGAATATAGACTGTATTAGTGACATCAATAATCTCCTATTATAATAATGAGAGCAGTGTTTTTTATATATTTGTATAAATACATATATTTGTTCAAAATTACGAAGGAGGAGAGAAAACAGCAATTCAGTGAAGGAGAAGTAGTGAGAGTAATAGCCTGACTCAGAGCGAGTGAGAGAAAGTAATAGCAATGACAGAAAGGAAGGAGTGATAGATGAATAAGGAAGGAAGGGCTGAAAAAATCAACGTTTCAACTCTGTGTGAGTATATGTGTGTACGTGTCTGCGTGTACAAGGGAAGTATGTGAATGTTTGTATGTGTGATTATTATGTACCTTATTTTGTACCTTATTTATATATAAATTACTAGAATTAGCCGTCATTATTGGCGGCACGTGGTCAGCTAGTGTTTTTATAAAGCATCTTATCAAATTTAAACATTAAGTTTCTAAATAATTTTCAGACAAGATTCATATATTTTTACTGTAAAATTACTGATTTAACTAAAGAGCCCAGAGCAAAGAAAGAATCGCTTTTGTGAAATTACGTCAAACAGCAAAGCACTCACAGAATTTTAGAAAAGGATCTCTGCTGTCAAAATCTGCAAGTGCTTTCAAAAGTGCATATGTGAATGCAACAAAAACGTATAGCCTTTTGCAACAGTCTACCTCTGTCATAAAGGATCTTCTTCTCTTGTAAACTAGAGAACAAACTGCAGTACTCTTTGAGAGAGCATCGTTCATCCCGGTACATGAAACACCAGAATATTATTGTTGTAATATCAAACATGAAACCTCGTCTTTCCAAAAGCTAAAGTGAGGCTGCAGTGAATAAAAATATTCAATTCTTTAATCATTTCTATTTGTTATTTATGTTTTTTTATTTTGTTTGTTTCTTTCTTTCTTTTTTTTGTTGTTTTTTTCTTTTGTCAGCATACTTGGATATTTTGAATTTTTTTCTTTTATTCCACCAAACGAATTCTTTTGAACTCGGAAACATATCCATAATAATCCTTGTGATCTGGAAAATTGATCCACATTAATTCTTGTGAAATTGAAAATTGATCCATAATAATTCTTGCCAACATTTTTTTTATTACTCCGTAAAATCGTTGTTACTTTATTTTTTATATCAAAAAAATGTTCAGAAATTACTTTAACGCTAAAATCAGTAAGTTGAACTAAACATAAAAATGTTCTCATTTCAATGTTGTCATGCAAAAAAAAAAGGAACCTGCTTTATTTTACTTTATTTTTTTTTTCCACACATCTAAAGTGAAGTTGTTTTAAATGAAATTGTTCACTTTTCGTGTTTTTCTTTTAACTTAGATTCTTTTCTATTTTTATATCAATATATTTACATGATTCTTTGTTATCATAATTGATATTGATGGATTCAATAAATATTTTTATGATATGCATCTTTGTAAAATATATACAACAATTTAAGAGACATTCGAATTTAAAGTTACAGAGTGACAGTTTAGAAAGTAGGTGTTAAATGTGGTTTCAGGGTTAGACCCAGGTAGTGTGTCTGCGGAGCAGGTTCTCCACTTTTGGCTATCAGGCATCATCAGCGATACTTTGCATTCATTATTGGATCTACGTCCAGAAATTCCAGGATACATATAGGGTATATTTTAAAGATTAATGGAGAAGATAGAGGATAACAAAAAGCATTTATTAGCACAACAATTGCTTTCGCTTCAAGTTGCACTGCTCCCTAGTGGGCGTGGTGCGATGCAATAACTCCAGATGCAACGCACAGTGCAAAAGAGCCTCTTTGGGTGGCATAATAGGCTTATGAGTTCACAAATTTGCATTTCGATTTCGCTTCAGGTTAAAGGTGTTTTATACATACATACATACATACATACATACACACACACACACCACACACACACACACACACAACACACACACACACACACACACACGTGTGTGTGTGTTTCAAGGGATGAACAGACAGAACACAGCAAGAAGAAAAAGTTAGACGAAAGCAGAGCAAACAGGAAACTAGACGAAATATTGACGGGAAATATTGACAAAAACACGATACTCGGAATATTCGCATCTGAGGTTTCCTCGTCAGTCATATATCCAGTGACCGAGGTGTAGGAAGAAAGTTAGCTTCGAGCAATTCATAGTAAATAGAAAAAAACAACTTTCAGGATCAACAGCGGTTTATTGAGACGGAAGGGTGCGGATTATTTTTTTCTTTATCGAAGAACGATGAGTAGAAAAATAAATACACCTCCACCACTTCATACGTTTTATTTTTTTTTGTTTTGTTTTGTTTTGTTTTTGTCACTCCCCTGCTAATTTATGCCTAACTAGCTGTGCTGAAATTACTCACCCTACCTTGCATATTTCATACACACTTTATTTCTCCCCCGCAGCCAGAAACATTTCCTCACTTCTCCCTTCCAATTTATCATTTCGTCAAGTAGCAATCCAACTACTAAATTCTATGACTCCACCATAAATACTATAGTATCTACTAACAGTCAACTGACCTCACCGGAAATCATCTCCTTCCTCTAACTCTCTAATATTTTTTCTTCTTTCTTCCCTTCTAATATTTATTTCTTCCTACATTTATATACCCCTCTCATACTGTGCCCTTCACACATTCTGATTGAATCTTCTTTGCGTCAACATGTACCTCCTTGCGACAATGTAGCCTTTAATCAAATCTAGATATCATTGGTCTGAAGAGTAGCCAGTAGTATATACCTCACTTGGATTTTACCACTTCTGAGGTTCCACTCGCTATGAAACATATGTAGCCCAGATTTTTCCTACTCCACTCTGTAACTTTTGGGTGTATATATATATATATATATATATATATATATATATATAATATATATATATATATACGCGAATGATTATATATATATGCCTATTTGACTAGAAAGCATTCATAAAGGATCGAAGCAAACAGGTTTTTAAAAGAAACGCCACAATTAATGACTTGACCATATGATGCAAATCATTCGGCTGACTCATCCATCATTACAGTACGGTATACGTCAGCAGCGGATTTCACTGCAACTTCATTAGTATCCAAAGGTGAATGGATCCATAAGTGTGATGTAAGAAATAATAAAAACAAAGGAATGGTTTATCTGGTAAACCTACAATTGTTTCGATAAGAATTGTGACATTTAGGAATGTAGTATACACAACATCCATAAGAGTTTTTAATATTATGTTGTACAACTCGCAACTCATCAGCTTTTCCAAACGGATAAGGGAGCAGCGACATGCTAATGAATCAGTCGTTTAACAATTGGAATTTCAAATCAGAATAACACGATTTAATAACTGCAAAGTGGGTAGGACAACAATCAGTCAAGCACGCGGGTGAATAGCAATTGCGAAGCAGTAAATTAGCGAATAGTTAAAAGATATAACTACTCATCAGATGTTATTAAACTTAGCGACATCATTCATAAAAGCTGTTATTAGTAAAACAGGCTTATATAACAGCAGGTAACAAGCGCTGAGCATGACATTTGACCCTAGAAAACTCTTATTGAAGATTGTTGCTGACGTTGTTCTCATAAAAGAAAAGAACACCGTGTTATATTGTTTTGTACATCAAAGCACTGACATGGTTAATAAATTCCAGCGTTACTTATTTAATTACTTAATTTCTCGTGATTAAAGTACTCCGATTAATTATTACAGAACTAATAGAATATTAGCTTTAATTAATGAAGATCCAGTTAATTATAATTCAAGGATAATAAAGAGAAAAAAACGCAGAGAAAAAGCAAATTTCTCTGCGAAATTTCAGAAGATTGGGATCGAAAAATACAGAGGACAGAAAAAGAGAAACGAAAATAGTGATAGCCATATTTACTGAGGCAGCAATCGTTAACATTTAAATAATTAAATAGAAGCAGTATAGGATAAATCAAATAGAGAAAGTGGTTGACGAGAAGATGGTGTGGGCATAAACAAACAAGTATATGTGTATACTAGACTAATTGAAGTAATTTAGACAATAATCAGCGTCGACATAAAAGATTTAAATTTATGTAAACTAAACGTCGCAATTTAGAGAGATCATTTATGTAGCTGTTATAAAGTTACGAGTTGAAAGGCTAGAATTAATAGAGAAGGGAGAACTAAATAGATACTACTGTAAATGCAGAGTGAGTTCGAATCTTTTTCTATCCAAATGGAGATTTCAAGCCCAAAATTTCCATGTTATCTGAACCTTTATACATAATTCGAGAACCAATTTCAAAGAAAAATTCTTCCACGTTCTTTCGGAAGTTTATAAAATTCTTGTGGTCAACAGTCTACAGTTCTCACTGGTAAGGATGAAATTTCTAAACTGGATAAGGAAATTCGATGGATTGCTTTGGTACAATGGTATATAACACCTCTCATGCCAGCAACAGACGTTGGCTCGAGTCTCACGAAAATCTTGAGCAGTCAAGTTGCTCTTTCAAAAGGTTGATCAGACACCGATTGTGTTGGACAATAACCACCCATTTCCCTTTTCGGTATCCATTCAGGTGTCTAATACCGTCGCTTGTTAGATTAGTGTCGGTTCTTTATCTGTTACATGCTTAAGTCATGTTCCCGTGAGAGTTACGATGACTCCTTGCGAGATAGACTGGTCCGAGTAAAGTATAAATAGTAACGATCCGAGTGAGTTCAGAGTTCGGAGTCGAGTGAAGTTCGTGTTAGTTCGCAGTGAGGTCACAAGGAATATTGATTGTTGGTTCGTAGAGAGTTTTCTTAGTTCGTTACGTTGTTTTTACTGTTGCTTAGTTATCTTATTTATAACATCTAACGACGAGGGTTTCGAAACTCACGTACGTTATTTAGCAATTTGTTCGTGAGACAACTTGTTAAATAATAGAAGACCTGTTAGCTTCCATAGTACAGTTGCAAAAGCAACAAGAGCAGCAACTATTACAGCAATAAATGCAACAACAACAATTATTGGAAGTATATTCAAAGAAGTCAAAAATGAGGTAAGTTCGTTTCTGCCAGACTGTGTTTCGAACTCGATTAATGTATTCAGTTATAACGCAGAGGAAAGGATAACTTTTGCATCGTATTACAGAAGGTACGAGGAGATTTTTAAGCGAGATTGCAAATCATGGTCGGACGAACAAAAAGTGAGATTGTTATTGCGAAAATTAGCTCCGTTAGAGCATGAACGTTATTGTAATTTTATATTGCCCAAAAAACCCATTGAGATTTGTTCTAAAGCAACAATAGAATTACTGTCTAACATATTCTGTGATAAAACCTCTTTATATAACACTCGAAAGGAGTGTTGGATTATAACGAAAAAAGCGAATGATGAATTTATCTCATTCGCAGGAACTGTCAGCAGGATGTGTGAAAGTTTTAAACTCAAAGAACTTACACCTGAGATGCTCGTGTCTTATTTTCATGCAAGGCCTTACAGCAAGTGAAGATACAGAAATTCGAGTCAGAATTCTATGTAGATTGGAACAAGTGAACCTTACAGTCCGTAGCAGAAGAATGCTAAAGGATGGTAAACCTGAAACACGATGTAGAAAAATTTCAAGAAAAAGATTCGTCGAAAATACAGATATTCCGACCGGAAAAGTACAACCAAAAAATATCACGTCCTACAGTTGCAAACGAATTGATTACAATAGTTCACACTGCAGAACAAAATTACGAAGTTCAAGCGTTAAAAATCTTACAGTGCTCTCAGCAGGAACAAAAAATAAATGGAATACATATTAAACTTCAATTGGATACTGGAAGTGATATCTCAAGGATAAGTATGGACACATGGAAGAAAATAGGGAAACCTATGTTGAGAGAAACAGCGATATCTGCTCGTAGCGTGGCGGGCGACAAATTACATTTCATAGGCGAAATATGGACTAATGTGACATTTCGAGGGAAAACATGCAAGGCGAAAGTCTGCGTCGTTAAAAATGCAACCGATTTGTTTGGTACCTATTGGTTAGAATTATTCGATTTATGGGACCTCCCCATAAATCTCTATTGTAAAAACGTAAATGTTTGTCAATCTAAAAATAATTCGTTTGAAGAGTTAAAGAGAAAACTTTTTAAAGATATTTCCGCAAGTACTCTCGGATAAACTAGGTCTATGCACAAAGACTGGAGCGTATTATGGATTAGATGATAATGTTATACCGGTGTGCAAGCCTAATAGGAAAGTGCCTTTTGCGGCAATAAGGCATATGGAATCATTGAAAAAGTGGATTGCGCGAAATGGGCAACTCCGACTCTATGCTTTTATTCTTTTACTTGTTTCAGTCATTTGACTGTGGCCATGCTGGAGCAACGCCTTTAATCGAGCGAATCGACCTCTATGCATAAAAACGAAAAATAACAAAATTAGGTTTGCCGATTTTTCAATCGGTTTAAACGACTGCTTAAAAATGAACTATTATCCACTACCGACCCCAGAAGATATTTTTACAAAACGTAGGAAAAATATTTTCAAAACTCGATCTGTCTGACGCATATCTACAAATCAAAGTAGATGAAAAATGCACAAAGCTATTAACGGTCAACAGGCACAGACGTCCATACAAATACAATAGACTACCTTTTGGACTGAAGGTAGCACCTGCAATATTTCAACAGGTGATGGACGTGACGTTGGTAGACTGTCAATTTGTTATTCCTTACCTTGATGACATGTTAATCAAAATCGAATCGTGGAATGAGCATATCGAACACGTGATGTGTGATTTAAAAAAAAAATTAAGAATTATGGTTTCACGCTCAGTGAAGAGGGGAGGAGTGGGGAATTGTTTTTTTCCTAAAACCAGATACCTAGTTCAAATCATAGATAAGAATAGAAGACGTCCTGACCCGTCGAGGGCAGACGCAATCAAGAATATGGTTCCTCCAATGAATATACCGACATTTCAAGATTTCCTTGACCTAGTAAATTTCTATCAACAGTACATTCCAAATATACATAAATTGAGAGCACCTTTAAACGAATTACTAAAAGAATAGATAAAATTTAATTGGTCAGTAAAGTGCCAAAATGCATTTGAAGACATAATGAAAATATTAATTTCTGACTTGTCACTAGCACATTTTGATCCTAGAGACTTCCCCAATGTAAGCTGTGTTTCTGTCCTTAAGAACCCCTTCTATGTACCTTATGCTGGGGACTACGTTTCTAGCCTTACAGTAAATACGTGGGTTAAAGTTACATACCACCGTTCTTACCATTGCATGTGGTATTTTCGAAGGCGTATGTCCTACATAAATCTGCCTACCTATTAGATCAAGCCATTTTAACTGAAGCTACAAGAGAGAGAGAGAGAGAGAGAGAAAGAGACTTTATGGTTTCATCTTTAGGACATAGCAGCAAGAATCTCCCTCGCATCGCACCTTACTATTTTAAAAACAGATCAAATTACAAGATATAGCACAATGCCGATAATCAAGATGGAATTGACACAGTAGAAAGGTCTCTGAATATTGACCTCTTTCATCAGATATGTCTTGGAGGCTAAACAAAAGTATCAACACCCCGGAAACTATATGTTCATATACACATATATATATATATATACACACAGGTACATCTATATACATGCATACACACACAAGTGCGTATATATATATATAAATATATATATATATATTCTTTTATTCTGTGATTATTCTACTTGCTTCAGTTTTTGATTGCAGTCATGCTGGAGCACTGCCTTTAGTCGAAAAAATCGACCTCAGAACTTCTTCTTTGTAAGCCTTATTCTATCAGTCTCTTTTGCTGAACCACAAAGTTATGGAGGCGTAAATACACCTGCATCGGTTCTCAAGCGATGGTGGGGGGACAAACAAAGACACACAAACACACACACGCGCACACATGCACATATATATGTGTATATGTACGACTGGTTTCTTTCGGTGTCGGTCTACCAAATCCACTCACAAATCTTTGGTCGGCCCAAAGCTATCGTAGAAGACACTTGCCCAAGGTGGCACGCAGTGGGACTGAACCCGGAACCATGTGGTTGGGAAGCAATCTTCTTACCACAGAGCAACTCCTACGCCTCGTATGTTTAATGTGCAATAAATCAAGAAATTAGAAGGACAGCACTGGGGACAACGCCTAACATATATTGTGTTAGTATAACTCAAAAGGAAAGGAAACAGCCGTAACATTTCGGGCATTAGTCCTTCATCAGATGAAAGGGGAAAGCACAAGTAACGTAAGAAAGGAGAATACTCGACGAGAGGAAACAATGGGTAAAAATCAGGAGCCAGTTAATAATGCTGTTCTATTGGGGTGTTAAGAAAATGGAGTGATGGGTATGTATGGGAAATCATGGAGGTGTATTCATGTTTCGAGATAAGCATTTGACTGGAGTTATGTCTGTTGGGTGTATACCCCGCCAAACATTCACAGCCACTAGAATCAATATTGTTACTCTGCTTGTAAAGGGGGGAAATACTCCCAGCTGTTAAGACTTAATCAAATTTTTCAATCAGGACTAATTCTGAGCTAAACATCAACGTCAACAACATCAGTAAGAACGCAGGCAGCGAATCCATGTAATTTCTCGACTAAATGAAATCAAACCATCCATCCATATTCTCCGTCCACTATTCCTGGGAGAGTAGTGGGAGTAAGATGCTTAGGTACTTCTTCCATAGCATCCAATCAGTAGTAGTCGTTATTGTACTTTCCAAATGGATTCCCAAGCATGAACAAACGAGACATGGGACATTATCCCACCTTCTCGTTCTTGGTTCCTTGGTCCTTAGGTCTCGTGCCAGTTGGATTGGCTTAAAGACTCCGTTTGTGATTTTAGCATTCTACCTACATTGTCCTTGATACCGGAGTTAAGACCTCTCAATGCGGAGATGAAACGGCTCGACCTGGGATTCTCCCGGTTCTATACCCACTCCAGCAACATTATTCCAGTTATCCTTCAGAGGAATCCCATTTTGGCCGCTTGTATTTGCGATCCGACTTATTTGGTCATTACATTCATGAACAAGTTATCCTCTCTTGTCTATCCTCGCCGAATGAAATACTCTAAAATCAAACACAATTAAAGGGGTAATCTAGTCTTGTATGAGGGAAAGCCTTATCATAAATTCAACAGCTTTGGTTATAAATCTGTTTAATTAGGTTTAATTCGGAATCTAGTTGGTTTGGCTGCCAGCATTTCAAAAGTCAAAGTTTATCGAAAATTTTACAATTTTGCACAATAATATACTTTTCCAAGCTGAATTGCTGGAGTTATTTCACTTTTTCCGGGAAAATGCTTTTAAAAAGTACAGAGGGTTACATTTGATCATTTTTACCAATGTCATGAAACAGGATTTGGAAGCTGTCATTCTATGCGTGACTGCACATTTTGTCGTGAACTTCCTGAAAATAGCACGTTTTGTCAATATTTGTAAATAACAAATGTTTTGTAGTTTGAAGCATTTAATATACATTTAATACATTTAAAGCGTTATTTAGCTGTTATTTTTAGCATACTTCACAACCACCTCAATGACAAAAAGAAACAAGTAAACAGGTAGTTTTAAGCATTCAACATGCCTTTAATGCAAATGCGATGAACAATACGTTACATGCGATAAACACTTTACAATTTTCCTCCACAAATAATTTCAATACAGTTTTAACAGAAAGATTTGGAAGAATTAGATGAAAGTTCTCCGGAAATTTCCTTTCATATAAATGATTCAAAATTCTTCCAGCAAAATCTTATAAAATAACAATTTTCTAAAAAGTGTACATGTTTATATGTTATATATGAAAATAAAAGAGTGAACAACATATACTTAGAAAACAATGATTTAAGTATGCAATAAGCAAAACATTACAAATTATTTTTAAATTTAAAAGCGAAAGTTAGAAATAAATTCAATAAATCTCTCAAACAAATCACAATTTTCCTATCTTCTGCGCCATATAAATTCACAGAGATATGAATCTACCATAGAACAGTGAATCCGACACCGTCGTATATTACCTCGCTTCACAGAGGCCCACGAACTATCCACTTGTTAAGTGAGGGATACCATCTTTCGGGTTAACAAACCCAAACGCTGTGGTTCACCGTTCAATGAGCAAAATTGTAATCATCAATTTCAGGAATCTGAGAGTACACTATCCACAAATCGCTGAAAATTGTGGTTCGTGGAAGAATCGTGTGACGTAAGCATTCTTCTAGCGTGTCACGATTCCGACATGGCACCGCATACAGAAAAACCTGTCTGGTTCCACAATACACTCCTCCAAAAATCCACTGCTCAGGTAAGATCACTCCTCGGTTATACTTACATTTTGAGAAGACTGTTTCGTCGATCTCAACAATCTTCCCAGGATCACCACTATGAATTGGATGACAGAGCAAGTCTTCCGCACATATTTTTCAAACATAGTTGTTATAACCAATGGCTGTGCTACAATTCCTCCCCAGTTCTTCAATACAAAACCGAACAGAAGGCAATTCCTTAAGCCATGAGTAAAGGAATAGCACTACAGTCCTAAGAGGAAGGGTACAAGGTTACAAAAGCTTGCTGCCATAATCAAACAGTAAAACTTCCAACACACAGCATCAAATTTGTCAGCACGTGCTTTCTCGCAGATAAAGGAGTTCTCGGATCCGCTTTTTTCTATGGAAACAAGCATGAATGTGTCTATGGTTTATGATTGGCTAAAATTTCCAGAATTTTCAATGTATAATTATTAATAACTTTTTAGTTATTGATTTATTGCGAAAATGAATTTCATATCATTCATTAGCCAATAAAAATGTATCATTACACCAAATACGAAATCAATTCGCGCAGCCAAACCGACTAGATCCTTAATCCGGGCTAAAGAACCCTTACAACATATACTACAACAGAGAAATATGTTTTAGACCATTCTTGTAGACAGGAGTTCGAATAATCAACTAAATATGTCTTTCATGAACCATAAAAGGCAAACCCTGGCACTAGGGGAACTTGAACTCTGAAATTAATGGTAACTTAAAAAAAAAACGAAGGAATCTAGTACATTTTAGGCTTGTTTATCTAGACTCACTGCCAGTATATCAATATTAAGTAAGGCAAGCTATAAGTGTATAAATTAGGAGTGTTAAAATTGTTCTAAATAGACCAGTCATCTTTATGTATATCGCTTGCTCCCTAAGAACCACTGTAGTGGAAGTGAACAGTAAAACTCTCTTCCTTAACATTTTTTTTCTTTTTCAGTGCTATAGAAATTTAGTCTGAGAATAAAATTACCGAAAAATGCAATCAAATACTTTCAAGAACTAGATAAGAAACTACGTGGAGATAATTTGCATGACCTTCACGCATCAGTGAAACAGATTTTAATAACATTTGACATCTTAGGAAGAAGAATGGTAATATAGAATTAAAAGCTGCTTTTCACAAGAGAAAATGTTTGTCCATTTGCTTTTGAGTTTTGCTTTAAGCTTTTTTTTTATCGTTATTTTGTTCATTTCGTATTTTATATTGAGTTTTTTTCTTTTTCTTTTTTTCCACTGAGAAATGTTGGCAGATTTGATTTCAAGTTAACAGACAGGAATGGGTATCGAGGATTAAATCTCTTAGTATCTCGAAAAAAAACGTTGGCGGTTTGTTAAGAAGAAGAAAACGATGGATTTGCACAGCAGTCGAAGAGAACAAATAACTCGTATTTTAAACAATATGGTGATGATTGTGATGGTGGAGAAAAAAAATCGGCATGAGAGAAAAAGAAATAAAGATTTAAAGAGATTGTTGGAGAACAAAAAAAATTTGAGAAGAGAGAATAAACGTAATAAAGAAACTAAAAAAAAGAGGGTATAAGAAGCTGCAATTACTTCTACAAGTAGCAGAAGACCTGAAAATGTGGTGGGGAGGCAAATCGATTACATCAACCCCCAGTGTTTGACTGGTGCTTTATTTTACCGACCTTGAAAAGGTGCAAGGTACAGTCGATCTCGGTGAAATTTGAACTTAGTGCGTTAAGACGGAAGATATGCCGCTAAGCATTTTCTCCGAAATGCTCTCGACTTTTCCAGCTTGCGGCGAAATTTACAAGTAGGCACAATGAATATTACAATGACGAGAAATGTCAATTGCCATATACTTTTATAATTCTTTAATTTCTTTTTTCTTTAAAATGTTTCAGCTTTAAAGCAGCGGTTATGTTGAGGCACCACCGTTGACTGGGCAACACCAATATTTGGAACCTTCTGTAATATGTGGCATTTGGTCAATGGGGTTGTTTGATGATGCTGCCCTCAAGTAATATTGTAATTTATAAAAGCAATATCTAATACGTAGGTACCTATGAGTATGTTTTGTACGGAAATATATATGTATGTATGTATGTATGTATGTATGTGTGTGTGTTTATGTTTGTGTGTGTGTGTGTGCTTATGTCTGTGTGTGTGTTCCTCATGTATATACAGTTTCATTCTTACATAACTAAAATAACTTTAAGATATATTGATTTTATAAATTTCAATATTGCCCCTTTTATAACTTTCTCATACCTCTGTTTATATTTTATCTAATATGAATAATATAATGCATCTAATAATAATAATAATTTATTCATTTGTATGCATATATATATGCAAATATGCATATCCATTTACGTGTAGGTATATGTATTTATGTATGTTTATGTATATGTATGTATACGTAAAAGTATGTATATATGTGTGTGTATTTATATTTATAACAACCTTATGTACTTTCTAAAATCTCTGACAAAGAAACACGCAAGTACCTCAATTTCATCTACTAATTACTTCAGTCCACTGGAGAGATAAAGGTAGAATGAGGTATTTTTGCCTCTTGGCTGAAACAGCTGTAAGATGTCATCCCACTTTCTATTGCTATATGTTATATATCTTAATAATTACTAGTATTTTTATATTTTATATATTATATATGTAAAGCATATGTTATACATGTATGTATATTGTTATAATTGTCCTTTAAGTAAACAAATGAATAAATTGACATAATATGATGTCTAAAAGTTGATGAACACCACCTATTGATCCCCTCCATTTTCTTATTGCTCTATATATTAATGGTAAAATAACTCTTTACCCTCACCTATTTAGTACACTCGGTAATGTAATTGTCATGCAATAATAAAACACTTGTGTATTAAAAATTGGGTATTCTACCAGCAGTATATGGGATAGATATTATCCCTTAGTTGGTTGGATTCACAACCTCTAACTTTCTTGGAATTTATATATATATATATATATATATATATATACACCCGACAAAGTATTCTGAAATGAATCAATCTACACTTCTTCATTTTCATGACTCTGAAGAAGCTATAGAATATTGGACAAGCTCTCATCTATGAGTATATATTTCCCTATAGAAAAGCACACGAAGACACACACACACACACACATTTATATATACGTTTGAGAGCATGTATATGTACACCTGTATGTGCATTTGTAGGTAAATGTTTACAGTAAGCTCTCGCCATATCGCGGTTCACCTATCGCGGTATATTATTGTTTTGCATTTATAATAAAATAAATATATGTAAATTATAAGAATAATTTTTATATTAAGTATATACAACACAGTACTGTTTCTACTTCGCGGATTTTCACCTATCGCGGGTTGTGGAACGTAACACCCGCGATAGTCGAGGGATTACTGCATATACATACCAGTGTAAAGACAAACACTCACACGTACACAGGTGTGTCGGAATTTTAGAACAGGTTATCCAATGCAGCATTAACAACAGAGTCCAACTTTAATTCCTAACTTTCTAAATTTAAAGTACATTTGGAAAAGTAGGACCTCAACAGGTTTGAGAGAATCTTTACAGGAGCACACGATGGTGTGTCTACGCGTTCGATCGTCCATTTTCATATTTTTATGGCTCGGAAGAAGAGCAACGTCTATTATACTCTATTTTACTCTTTTACACTTTTAGTTGTTTCAGTCACTTGACTATGGCCATGCTGAAGTACCGCCTTTAGTCGAACAAATCGACCCCAGGACTTATTCTTTGTAAGCCTAGTACTTATTCTATCGGTCTCTTTTGCCGAACCACTAAGTTACGTTGACGTAAACACACCAGCATCGGTTGTCAAACGATGTTGGGGGACAAACACAGACACACGCATACACACACACACAGACAGACACACACACACATATATATATATATATATATATATATATATATATATATATACGACAGGCTTCTTTTAGTTTCCATCTACCAAATCCAGGCTATGGTGGGCCCGAGGCTATAGTAGAAGACACCTGCCCAAGGTGCCACGCAGTGGGACTGAACCCAGAACCATGTGGTTGGTAAGCAAGCTACTTACCACACAGCCACTCCTGCACCTATACTTTTCAAAAACTTAGAAGATGGTGTAAGGACCAGAGAAACACGAAGGGGTGGCCAGTTGTGAGTTCTTGCAACATAGTTGTGTCATGTCAGCTAAAGGTATTTACAGATTAATTAGAGAAACACTCTGAAACCATACATTAGTGACCGTAAAAAAAGCCTAATATATCCTTTAGCTGATGGTACACAATTGCTGAATGAAAGTGGTATGTATGCCACTTGTGAGGATTTAGATTATAAGACAAATTAATTGGTGCTTATGGTTATCACGGTCTAGACAGCGACATATTTTAGGATAACAGAACATCAAAATATTCTTTACAACTTTACTAATTAACCAGTTGAAACAGCAGATATGAATAATAAATACTCGTAAAGTATACATTTTAATAGATCTATAATATAACTTAAAGGCGGTGAGCTGACAGAACCGTTAACACGCTGGGTAAAAATGCTTTGAGGCATTTCGTCCGTTTATACGATTTGCGTTCAAATTCTGCGGAGGCCGCCTTTATCTTTTCGGGATTGATAAAACAAGTACCAGTTGAAAACTGGGGTCGATGTAAACGACTTGTCCCCTCCTAAAATGTGAAACCAATATTTATAGTATGATTTTTACATAAAGTGTTGAGAATTACGACTGAAGTTATACGTGCAGGATCTGAGATTTTGTCAGAAAAGTATTTATGTGTGCAATATGAAATTTCAATAAGCCGGCGAGCTGGCAGAAACGTTAGCACTCGGGCGAAATGCTTAGCAGTATTTCGTCTGCCGTTACGTTCTGAATTCCTACGCCTAATTGTGTATGTATAAAAAGAAAAACCCATTCAAAGTCATATTGCAGAAAACTTCGTGAATTTTTTTGTCTGTCTTTACGTTCTGAGTTCAAATTCCGCCGAGGTTCACTCTGCCTTTCATCCTTTCGGGCTCTATTAAATAAGTACCAGTTACGCATTGGGGTCGATATAATCGACTTAATCCGTTTGTCTGTCCTCGTCCGTCCCCTCTGTGTTTAGCCCCTTGTGGGTAGTAAAGAAATAGAAATAGGTATTTCCTCTGCCTTTACGTTCTGAGTTCGTACCCTTGTGGGTAGTAAAGAAATAGAAATAGGTATTTCGTTTGCCTTTACGTTCTGAGTTCAAATTCCGCCGAGGTCGACTTTGCCATTCAACTTTTTCAGAGTCGATAAATTAAGTACCAGTTTAATCGTCTGGCACCCTCCCCCAAAATTTCGGGCCTTGTGCCTAGAGTTGAAAAGAAAACAATATGAAATTTCAATGAAATATGAAAAGTGTCATTCATGTGCAAATAAAAGCATGGCAAAAATTCTTTTAGATCCATACATTGTTTTCTATAGAGTTTCTCTTGCATTCAGATTTAATGAAATTGGACTTGGCTTTTGTCAGATTAATATTCATATTGGATATCAGCGTAGAACATGTGTGTACATTATCGAATATATTTACTCGTCACGTATGTATGAGCGACTTCTATATTTGTGTTTGCATGTATATAGAGCATGCATGTAACAAATCCGTTGTTAATAAACGTCATACACATACATATATACATGTGTGTGCGCGTTTATAGATATGCACATATATATATATACATACACACACACATATATATATATGCACACAGACACTCATACACATGCATGTATATATAAATACATGCCTATATACACATATTTTATATTTTATGCGTGTATATATATAGATATATATACGCACACGAATATATGTCTATATGTATATAAACAGCAATAAGTATGGATGCGTATATGTATGTATATATATATATATATATATATATATATATATATATATGA
>NC_043003.1:65229507-65242007 GCF_006345805.1 Octopus sinensis | reverse complement strand
CTCCCTCACCCAAAAATTTCGGGCTTTGTGCCTTGTTTAGAAAAGAAAACATCGTGAATTATTTCATTTTCTGTTATAATGATTTTGGTATTGAAATTATTTATTTATCAGTTTAACCCTGACCGAACAGGTCTATTATGCCAACCATGGCCATCCCAACTATCGCTACACCTTATTCTACATTATACATTGTAGCTTTGTGTATTTAAGCGACAAGTATAAGTTAATAACTGAGGAAACCTATAGTCAAAGACGTTCCACCCCTAACAGTTGCGACTTTCTTTATATCAGTGACAATATTAATAACTTATTTAACACGGAAACCAATGGTCTCTTAACTGATATCGAAATAGCATTTTATTTTTGTAACATTGTACCACATATTTCAATAAAATGAATGCGAAACAAAGTATTCTAAATTGAGTTTCAGGACGAAAAATACGAAACAAATATTCAGGGGTTCTGGGTAAAAAATATATTACAAGGTAAACAAATAAAGAAAGAAAAGTTCTAAGTTTCGGATGATAGTTCAATCGGAGTCATCACAGAATACACTATTTTCGCGAAGTGTTTGTTTTAGTGTTGAGATGTCGCTTGTTTTACAACGCAAATTTACTTACTTCGTACTTCTCCCTTTTATTGCACCATTAGTTCCTTGAAAATTTTGCATATTTTATTATTGGTATTATTATACACCGATGTAGACTTCTTGATTAAATTTAAGCTATTTAAACCAAAGCAGCATTCAAGCAAAATTGAGCAAACGTCGAAAAATAAATACTAATAGACTAATGAATGAAACTATAGATCAAATATGATTTCTTGTTAACTTATACATATTTGTGTGTGGTTGATTATCAGAATATTTAATGAGTTTGACAAGATGTATTAAGGTTCTTTGTTACGGTCCTCATATTCTGAATGCAGTTCGTTGCTTTCCACCCACTGGCTTTCAATAAGAAAAAACAGTAACAATTAACTACTGGGGTTTATTCAATTGACAATACTCTTAGGCGGCGAGCTGGCAGAAACGTTAGCACGCCGGGCGAAATGCTTAGCGGTATTTCGTCTGTCTTTACGTTCTGAGTTCAAATTCCGCCGTGGTCGACTTTGCTTTTCATCCTTTCGGGGTCGATTAAATAAGTACCAGTTATGCACTGGGGTCGATATAATCGACTTAATCCGTTTGTTTGTCCTGTCTGTGTTTAGCCCCTTGTGGGTAGTAAAGAAATAGGCATTTCGTCTGCCGTTACGTTCAGAGATTAAAATTCCGCCGAAGTCGACTTTGCCTTTCACCCTTTCGGGGTCGATAAATTAAGTACCAGTTACGCACTGAGATCGATGTAATCGACTTAATCCGTTTGTCTGTCCTTGTTTGTCCTCTCTGTGTTTAGCCACTTGTGGGTAGTAAAGAAATAGGTATTTCGCCTGTCTTTACGTTCTGCGTTCAAATCCCGCTGAGGTCAACCTTGCCTTTCATCCTTTCGGTGTCGATAAATTAATTACCAGTTGTGTACTAGGGTCGATCTAATCGACTGGCTCCCTCCCCCAAAATTTCGGGCCTTGTGCCTAGAATACAAAAAATTGTTAAAGGTGGCGTGCTGGCAGAAACGTTAGCACGCCAGGCTAAATGCTTAGCGGTATTTCGTCTGCCGCTACGCTCTGAGTTCAAATTTCGCCGAGGTCGACCTTGCCTTTCATCCTTTCGGGGTCGATTAAATAAGTACCTGTTACGCACTGGGGTCGATATAATCGACTTATTCCGATTGTCTATCCTTGTTTGTCCTCTCTGTGTTTTGCCCCTTGTGGGTAGTAAAGAAATAGGTATTTCGTCTGCCTTTACGTTCTGAGTTCAATTTCCGCCTAGGTCGACTTTGCCTTTCATTCTTTCGAGGTCGATAAATTAATGACCAGTTACGCACTGCGGTCGATAAAATCGACTTAATCTGTTTGTCTGTCCTTGTTTATCCTCTCTGTGTTTAGCCCCTTGTGGGTAGTAAAGAAATATTTTTTCATCTTCCGCTACGTTCTGAGTTCAAATTCCGACAATGTCGACTTTGCCATTCATCCTTTTGGGATCAATAAATTAAGTACCAGTTGCGTACTGGGGTCGATTTAATCGACTGAACCCCTCCCCAAAACATTTCGGGCCTTGTTCCTTGAGTAGAAAAAAATTGACAATACTCTTTTCTGTAAATAAAAAAGTGCAGATTTGTTGTTATAATAAAAATCCTATTATCTTTAACTCTCTGTTGGCTACAAGATACACATACACCATAAAACACAACAGTCACAAAACTCCGGTTAATTTTCTTTACGCTATTTCAGAAATTACATTTTTATAAATGTATATATCGAACCTGAGTTGTGATGGAGCGGTCTATGAAACAAATTTACGTTTCTTCAACAATTTGGTGCCCATGGTTATCTACTTCGAATCCGTTCGCAGTCGATTATTGTTGATCCCTTTCATTTCATACCGAATTTATTCCAGGTGGAGCTTTAAAATTGGAATTGTATAAAGTGGTTGGCGCAATAATATAATTTATAATCCGAACGTGTCATCTGGGACTGAGAAAGGAAAGTGTTTTTGGCAATTTACCGATGTTTAGGAAAATGGGATTAGCTTATGTTGTGATAAACATTTTGGATTTTGTAAATACAAAACCGATGAAAGATGAAAGGTGTTGAAAACGAAAATGATGACGAAGGTGATGACGATGATGATGATGATGAAGATGATAATGATGAAGATGAAGATAGTAATGATAATGATGATGATGATGGTGGTGGTGGTGGCATTGGTGGCAGTGGTGGTGATGGTGTTGGTGGTGTTGGTGGTGATGGTGGTGGTGTTGGTGGTGGTGGTGGTGGCGGTGGTGATGGTGTTGGTGGTGGTGGTGGTGGTGGTGGTGGTGGTGGTGATGGTTTTGGTGTTGGTGGTGGTAGTGGTGGTGTTGGTGTTGGTAGTAGTGTTGGTGGTGGGGGGTGAAGGTGGGGGTGGATGGGGTGTTGGTAGTGGTGTTGGTGTGGTGGTGATTGATTATGACGAAGATGACAACACCGAAGATGATGACGAATATGGTTGACAATGATTATAATTGTGGTGGTGTTGGTGGTGGTGGTGGTGGTGGTGAGGACAACTGTGGTAAAGCCAATTATGAACAAGGGGGAGATAATGATGAAGTGGAGGAATAATAGGATTATAGCGCTGAATGCCGACAAAGACCACGATGATGATGATGATGATGATGAGAAGGAGATGGCAGAAGGGGAGGATGATAATGATGACGACGATGATGATGAGCATGATTATAGGTGAGGAGGAGGAGGAGGAGGAAGATGACGACAACGACGACGGCGGCGGTTGAGGTGTTAAGTTTCATAAAAGATTATGAAAAAGCAAGAATGGCAACGAAAAAAAATGATGAGCAAAAGACAAAAGAAACGAATATTAAAATAAAGACAAATACAGAAAAAATGGGAAATAATACGGCGTAAGGAATTGATGAAGAAGAAATGAAGAACACAAGAACTGAGCGAAATGTTGATGGAGGAAAATAATACAAAATATATGGAATGCAGAACAAAAAATAAGAAATTTGAAAGAGTAAAACACAGAGGGATGGGATGGGGGTGAAGGAGGAGAAAATAATGAAACTAAATGATGTGGTGGTGGAGGAAGAAGAGGTAAAATATGTAGGTGAGAAACAAGAAGAAGAAGAAGAAGCGAAAGAAAAGACAGAAGAGAACGAGGAAGAAGCGAAAGAGGAAGATGAGAAAGAAGAGAAAGAGGAAGAAGAGAAAGAAGAGAAAGAGGAAGAAGAGAAAGAAGTAAGAGAAGAAGAGAAAGGAGAGGAGGAGGAGAAAAATAGGAATATGAAAAGAAGGAGGAAAAGAAGAAGAAGAAGAAGAAGAAGAAGAAGAAAAAGAAGAAGAAGAAGAAGAAGAAGGAAAAGTAGAAGAAGAAGAAGAAGAAGAAGAAGAAGAAGAATAAGAAGAAGAAGAATTGGTTACGAAAACATTGTATAGATTTCTCACTTCACACATTCTTGATCATTCTGTTCCTCCACGTGAATTTAGTAATCTCATTCTTTAGAAGAATGTTATTGTTTACGGTTCCATTCACTAAAGAGATACATGTGTTTCAAATTTCAAAGTTTTGTACAGAACGACTGAGTTTGTCTCAGACTTCCAATTCGTCGTAAGTGTGTGAGAGCTTGTGTGTAGTTACATACATTTAGTGTAGAACCTCGATGTTTCACGTATTTATTGTTCAACGGAGATAATGACAATTTAGTAAACCTAATGTACGAGGGTGAGTTAAAAAGTAATGCCATTTTGTTTAGGACAGGTATAATTACCAACACAGGAACATCAAAATGAAGCTGGTCCTCTGTGGATCACATCTCTACTTCTCAACATAGTCACCGTTTCTCTCAATATCAATGTTCCACCTTCGAATGAGAGCATGTATCCCTGCCCCGTAAAATTATTTTGACTGTTCTTTGAGCCACTTCTTCACTACAGTTTTCAATTCCTCGTCACTAGAATAATGTTTGTCTCACAAAGCCTGTTTCATGGGGCCGAAGAGATGATAGTCGAGTAACGATGATAGTCCAGTGACGAGGAAGTGAAAACTAGTGAAGAAGTGGCTCGAAGAACAGTCAACAGAATCTTACGGGGCAGGGATACATGCCCTGCTCTCATTCGAAGGTGGAACATTGCAATTGAGAGAAACGGTGTCTATGTTGAGTAGTAAGGATATGGTCCACAGAGGACCAGTTTCATTTTGATGTATGATACATGTTGCTGTGTTGGTAATTATACCTGTCCAAAACAAAATGGCATTACTTTTTGACTCACCCTCTAGGAGTGACAGCAAAAAGGGGATGATTGCTACCTATCCCAGATACCAGGTAATCAAAAAATGGAAGAAATTCAAAAAATAGTACTGATGGAAACTGCTCATATCCTACAAAAAATATTGTCTATGTATTCCTCGAAACATTTTAATCTGTAATCAGTGTCAAAAGTACTTTTAAATGTACATAATAAGAAACACCTTTTACTGTCATCTGAACATCACACTTTTATCTTATAATCAAATTACCTACAAAACGAACTTCTAATTTTCTTATATTTTCATAGACATCACATAGAACAATACTTTGTGCAAAACCAAAATTATGGCAACTTGGTCATAACACCTAGTTGAAATTCTAGCTTATTGTCTCTTGAGGCTTCTGCTTGAGACCACGTCAATTTGTACAAGTACGAAGCGAAAGCCTAACATATGATGATGGTGATGATGATGATGATGATGATGATGATGATGATGATGATGATGATGATGATGATGAATGCCCTGATGCAGTACCAGACAATGACTCTCATGACTTTTGATCTTAATTGATTGGAAGTGTTATCACGTACGTTGTTTTGTCTTGGTGTAAAAGATAGGCTACAGCAAATATTCTACTCAATACCACAGATTTGCTTGTCAGTTATTTGGCCTTAACCTAGTTGAGCCATGTCCCTTAGTGGCTGATGATATGTGCATTTCTGATCCCCATCAGAAGTAGTGGGGGGAAGCATCATAACCATGTGATGAGAGGAATTCTTTGGCGTTTGAATAATTCACCTTTGGAAACATGGGTGTTTCGTTCAATATCTTTAAGCAACCCTTATTCTGGGGCCTTTTGCGCATGATGGGGTACTCGACCTCAAAAAAATTCTAACTAGGATCTACCTGCAAGGTCATGCGCTATTTATCTTGATATAAGATCACCATGTAGCGCACATATGGTTGTGATGCATGTGCCTGATGTACCCTTATCAGGCAGGTAGATATGAAGAGTATACTGGGCTTCGTATAATTGTACCTCGGAGTTACTTTGATGGCATGCACTGCTCTCTCTCATTCAATAATAATGATGATGATGATGATGATGATGATGATGATGATGATGATGATGATGATAAAATATAAACCCTTTGTAATCAATAAAGAAATCGTCATCATCATCATTTTAAAATTATTATTATTATTATTATTGTTGTTGTTGTTGTTGATGTTATTATTATTATTATTATTTCTTCATTTATTTGCACATCTAACGCTTAAGATGTTCTACGGCGCCAGCTGCTCACTACCACTGAACTAAAGTAACACCCCTTATTTTACGAGCACCATCTGGAGTATTCGAGCGGTTCCAATCAGTGCTGTTTTCTGCATGTGCTCCACCCTTATTGCAGCCCCTATTTGATACACGTACTTCTCGAGATTTTTGCTCACTGTTCCCAGGGCTTCGACAATTGTTGGTACTACTGCTACCTTTTTCATGGATCACAACCGCTTAACTTCCTAAGCTAACCTGTCATGTCTCTCGACTTTTCCTTCTTCCTTATCACATACCTTGTTGTCAGCTGGGCATGCTATGTCTATGATCCAGCATAGTTTGCTTTCTTTCTCAATTAAGACTATGTCCGGCTTCCTGTTCTCTATCTAATGGTCGCAATTACTATTATAATTATTATTATTATTATATTATTATTATTAGTAGTAGTAGTAGTAGTAGTAGTAGTAGTAGTAAGGCGGCTGGCTGGCAAAATCGTCAGCACGTTGGACAAAGTACTTAGCGGTATTTCGTCCGTCCTTGCGTTCTGAGTTCAAATTTCGCAGAGGTCGACTTTGCCTTTCATCTTTTCGGGGTCGATAAATTAAGTACCAGTGAAACACTGTGGTCGATGTAATCGACTAGCCCACTAGCCCCAAATTGCAGGCTCTGTGCCTTTAATAGAAAAATTATTATTATTATTATTATTATTATTATTGTTGTTGTTGTTGTTGTTGTTGTTGTTGTTGTTGTTGTTGTTGTTGTTGTCGTCGTCGTCGTCGTCGTCGTCGTTGTTGTTGCTTTTATTAATAATAATAATAATAATAAACATTGTTTTGTCTTGGTATAAAAGATGGGCTGCAGCAAATATTCTGCTCAATACCACAGATTTGCTTGTTAGTTATTTTGCCCTTAACCAGTTGACCATGTCCCTTAGTGACTGATGATATGTGCGCCTCTGATCCCGATTAGAAGTAGTGGGCAAGCATCATAGCCATGTGTTGAGAGGGATTCTTTGGGATTTGAATAATTCACTCTGGAAACATGGGTTTTGGTTCAACATCCTTAAATATCCCTTATTCAGGGAACTTTTGCGCGGGATGGGTTACTCGACCAGAAGAAAATTCTAACTGGGCCCCACCTGCAAGGTTATGCGCTGTTTATCTTGATATGAGATCACAATGTCACTCACATATGGTTGTGATGCATATCTCTCTATTTCTCTCTCTCTTACTCACACACACACCTAGTGTACCCTTATTAGATGGGTTGTCATGATGAGTACACTGGGCTTCGTATATTTTACCGCAGCGTCACTTTGATGGCATACACTCCTCTCTCACTTAATAATAATAATAATAATAATAATAATAATAATACAATAATATCAACAAACGCTCAGAGAACGAATGAGATCTGTAAGAAGTGCCTTAACTATGAAATTCGTAGAAGCTTGTTATGCAAAATGTGCCAGCACATCGTTGAAAAGAAAACTATTAGATTTGATTTGAAATTAAACTATAACGATTTCCGAAATATATTTAGCCTTAAGCAACCAGAGTTCAGTGTGTTGCTAAGGTTCGTGCATTTAAAAGAAAGAAAGAAGGTGAAAAAAAAAGACGAGTGTATGTCAGATGGACGGCGTTAAGAGCAAAGAAGTGTAAAGTGTTTATAATGTAGCTAAACATATGTATTTATGGAATATGTGAAATTAGTGCCAGCAAATTTGAAGTGCAGCTGGTAGATAACTTAATAAGTAAGTGAATTTGAGGAAACGCGTTCACACGCACGCGCACACACACACACACACGCACGCACACACACACACATATATATATATGTATATATCTGTATATACATAAAAATATATACATGTATGTATGTATATATATGTAACACAAACGGAGATATATATATATCTTTCTGTGTACACAAATATACATTCATACGTATATATGTGCATGTATGTAATTTAAAACACGCATACATAACTATACATATATATATATATATATATATATATATATATATATATATATATGTAGGTCCCGGGTTGATTCGGGGTTAACCACAGTAAATAAGGTACTCAATACATAGCAGAGTAAAATTAATTTATTATATAGGTGTGTATGTGTAGGTATGCATAGGTACACATATGTATATATATATATATATATATATATATATATATATATATATATATGTATATGTATGTGTGTGTATATATGTGTGTATGTGTATATATGTGTATATAGGGACTAGTGTGCTGTGTGTGCATGTGTGTGTGTGGATATGTGTGTGTATGCATGTATGTGTGTATGTGTGTGTATGTGTATATATATTTTTCTGTGTGTATATGTATGTGTGGTCGTGTGTGTATATATACATGTGTGTATACGCGTATGCATGTGAGTGTGTGTATGTATACATATATGTGTATGTGTAGATATGTATATGTATGTGTAAGTGTATATATATGTATATGTGTGTGTGTGTGTATGTATGTGTGTATGTATATGTATATATGTTTGTATGTGTGTGTATATATGTATACATATGTGCATAGGTATAAGTGAGAATCTCCTTATTTACCTAAAACTCTATTCTTTTTTTATATATATTTTTTTATTTTTTTATTTATTCTTTTATCAAATTTAACACTGACTCCTTGACCACTCCCCCAAGTATGATATTTTGCGCTATGCCTACCCCCAAAAAGTCCCCCACCACCACCCCTTTAAACCTGCCTAAATGTATAAATGCCAATACAATTCTTGTTAACTAGCTTCCTGAAGATTTCTCTTGAATGAAACAGTTCTAGTCCTGTAGAAGCTCCTTCTATATAATAAATATATATATATATATATATATATATATATATATATGCGTGTCTATAAAGGTATGTGCATGTGTGTGTACGTGCGTACAACAAGAACAAAGTAATAAAGAGAGAGATGGCGACTCAAATGCCAAGGGACCGCCATTTATTAAGGAAAACGCAATCATGTTGGATTCGCCATCTTAGCGAATTGCAGTCATCTTTGGAACTAACAGGCATAAGTTGCGTTACAATCAAATTGGAACAATAACAGAGAATATCCCTGTTGGAGAAGCAGATGGTGAAAGATGATGGGACAAAGGAATGGCTGAAATGAAAGGAGAAAATAATGAAGCGAGATAATGCATAGGTGAAAAGAGAACGTTTATCGACGTAGTGTTAAAAGCAAAGGGGAGATGTCGAGATGGGTGAACGTTGAAATTGTAAGAGAGAGATAGGGAGATATATTGAGAAAGGATTGGAGAAAGACAGTGAGAACAGAGAGAGGTTGTGCGGAAGAAAAATAAGATGATTATGAGAGAGAAATGGGAGAGGGAGTTGATAAAGAAAGAGAGAGAGAGGGAGTTGTAAAGATATAGTAGGCCGTAGTGAGGAGGGGTACTTCTGAGATAAACAAGAACAAGGATGTGATACACAGAAACGAAAGGGTGTGTGTGTGTGTGTGTGCGTGCGTGCGTGTGTGTGTATGTGTGTGTGTGTGTGTGTGTAAGAGATAGAGAGAGAGAAATGACTGGAAAATGGTGATAATGAAAGCACGTAAGAAATTACAAAAATACTCTGACAGATTTATGTTTGAGATAGAGTATAAAACGGAGACAGTGGAAATATTTGGTCTGTGTTTCCGCATCTTTTAGGTGAAATGGAAGAGTCGGTAGAGCGTCTCTATATTACCTTAATGTATTTATTCAGGATCTAGGCGTTCAGGGTTCAAGTTTCAGTGAGAGCCATATTTTTCTTTTTATCCGTTTCGAGATCAATAAACTAAGTCAAATCCACTGTGGCCGTTCCCAAGCCCGGTTTTGAATGGAGGAGGGTAGTAGGCGTTGATACAGCAGCCCTGCATTTTCAATGTTCTACATTGCTACTAAAACACCAACAATAGAACATATGAAATCTTTCCTCGTCGAGGGAGATAATCCACAAAGATCTCATGAAGAAAACGTAGTGAAAACTCAGAAGAGGCTACGACATTAGACAACCTTCTCTTATCATGGAAAGCGTGGCAGACCAAAATCAATATGGAGAAGGTCTATAGGATGTGTAGAACTGGTAGACAGCAACCCCTGGGCCACAACTACAAGCCGTCGCCAAAGATCGAGACAGATAGAGAACACTTGTTGCCGCTCTATGCTCCATTTGGAATCAAAGAAAATAATGAATTAAAACAAATGAAGTCCAGACTAGGACGGTAGAATGGCAGAATTGTTAGAGAATGTAATTTGCGTTCTTGAGTCTACACCTTCGTCTTTTCTTTCACACCAACAGGAAGTAAGAATGGGTATTTACGTCTATAATCAACTTCTACTCTTCTCTTGGGCATGGTTTTGTGGTCAAGGCGTTCTCTTTTCAATCACGCGGTTTCGGGTTCAATCCCACTGCGCGGCAATTTAGTTCAATACCTTCTATTATATTTACAGGCTGACCAATGCTCTATGAGAGAATTAGGTAGACGAAAACTGAGTGTAAGCCCATCGTGTGTGCATGTGTCTGTGTGTATTTTTTTCTTTGTGTTGTCCCCCATCTCCGCTTGACAACTGACATTGGTTTGCTTATATCCTTGTGACTTTGCGGTTGACCAAAAGACCGATAGATTAAGTGCCAGACTCCAAAAATAAGTACTGACGTTGATTCGTTCGGCTAAACCATTGAAGACAGTGCCCCAACACAACCAAACTCCGACGATGCCGGCACCTTCAATTCCTTGATTGTCATTGAAAGCCGCCGAGATAAATTTTACTTTCATTTCTTCCAGGATTCTACAAAATCCACTCACAAGGCTTTGGTCGGCATGAGGCTATAGTAGAAGACACTTTCCCAAGGTGCCACAGAATGAGATTGAACCCGGAACCATGTGGTTGGGAAGCAATCTTCTTACAACATACCCACACCTGCACCTTACATATTAACAATTTTTTAATACAATTCCTTATAATATTTAATTATAACAAAAAACAATAGCATTTTTAGAACATCGAATGTTTATGAGTGTCCACCCGAGTAAAATAAGTATGAAAGGGGACAACAGACAAAAATGGTTGAGATCAACTGATTCGCTCGTTACAAGGTCCTTAGGCTACTGAAAACGTAACAGCTACTCGAAAAAATGGATGCTTGACTGAAGTCAATAGGTGACGATGTACATTAGATTTAAAAGACTAGAAATCATATTGAAGAGGAAAGTAAGACTGTGGAAGGGAATTCCAAAGTTCAGAAGTACAAGGCAAGAAACTGGTACTGTGAAGTGCTTTACGACATTTAGGAAGTTATACAGTATACTAATGAGAACTGGATGCAAGTCTGGTTGATCGCGGATAACTTCTTAAAGGAGGAACCACAGAAGAGAGCTCAGCTGGACAATGTCCATGAAAATAACTATAGAAAAGAGACAAAGAAGCCACAAGACAGTGATGAGTGAATGCAATTTAGAAGATAAATCAGGACCAATAGCATTACAAATACGGTGTTGAGTGCGGTCCAGCAGAGTTAAACAATCCGTAGGAGCATTTGGCCATGTGTGACTTAAACGAATATGTGATTTAAACGAAATGGAGAAATGAAATTATGATGACAATGGTGATCATGTTGATGATGGTTGTGATGGTGATGCAACACTGGGTGGTTACTGGTAAAATAGAGTGCATACTAGGGGAATTTCTAGAACTTGCACTAATCAAGAAATATAATAATAGAGTTAGGTTATTGAGAAACGAGGTAGACAGCTTGGGGCTGCCGTACAAAATTATAAGTATATATGTATTATATATATATATATATATATATGTGTGTGTGTGTGTGTGTGTGTGTGTGTGTGTGTGTGTATGCAAGTGTGTGTTTGTGTGTGTCTGTGTGTGTGTGTGTACATACATACATACATACATACATACATACATACATACATACATACATCATAGCTGAACCATCGCTACACGAGAAAAGCTATTGCCAAAAAGATTTACTGAAATGATTCGTTACTTATTTCTCTAATGCCCACAAGGGGCTAAGCATAGAGGGGACAAACAAGGGATTAAGCCGATTATATCGACCCCAGTGCGTAACTGGTACTTATTTAATCGACCCTGAAAGGATGAAAGGAAAGTCAACCTTGGCGGAATTTGAACTCAGAACGTAACAGCAGACGAAATACCGCTATGCATTTCGCCCGGCATGCTAACGTTTCTGTCAGCTCGCTGCCTAATGATTCATTATTGATGCCGTATGATGCCCTTATATGACTTTTAAGCCCAGCCAAACGTTAACACATTTTATTACGTACTGGACAACTGTGCTGACTGGCAGGAGAAACAGGTACCACCATATGCACT
>NC_043003.1:65214507-65224507 GCF_006345805.1 Octopus sinensis | reverse complement strand
CAGCCGAACCACTTGGTTAAGGGGACGTAAACTCACCAACGCCGGTTGTTACGCGGTGGTGGAATAGTCACACACACATACACACACTCACTCACACAGACACGCATATATATATTCACACACACATATATATATATATATATATATATATATATATATATATATATAAACATATATACGACTAGCTTCTTTCAGTTTCCGTCTAAAAAATCCACTCACAAGGCTTTGGCCGGTCCGAGGCTATAGTAGAAGACACTTGCCCAAGTTACCACGCAGTGCGACTGAACCCGGAAATATTTGGTTAATAAGCAAGCTACCTACCACACAGCCACTCCTGCGCCTATGTGTAAAGTAACAGTTTAGAAAAAAAAAGCCTTGGTTTCATATCTAGCGTGAACTAGACATATCTTCAGTTTTTCTAAAAAAATAACTGTTCTATGCAAAAAATGTTTTTTTTTCCTTCTGGTGGAATGGTTTCTTCTCAGAGTACAGCTAATCATCTCTGCAAGCATGTATGTATGTATGTATGTATGTATGTATGTATGTATGTATGTATGTATGTATGTATGTATGTATATTCGGCTACTAGGGGCAATAAGATAGGTACCTGGCTGATAAAAAACATTCTTTGCAGAGAACAGTTATCGTTTAGAAAAACTGAAGATATATCTAGCTTACGCTAGATATGAAACCGATGCTTTTTTGTCCTAAACTGTTACTTTACACATACAAAAATAAACAACTGCTCTATATACCCTCTATATAGGGTATATTATTCTCCTGATTGATAATCTTATAACGAAGATATATATGCTGAGACCCCCTTCGGTCATGACTGACCATGGGATTGCACCTAGAAAGTTACCCTCCCAGGCACAAGTTCGGCCTCCCCTCTCCACGCCACCAGTGTTATCCAAGGGAAAGGCAAAGGCCGAAACAGCTTGGCACCTGTGACGTCACAACTCATTTCTAAAGCTGAGTGAACTAGAGCAACGTGAAATAAAGTGTCTTGCTCAAGAATACAACACGCAGCTCGGTCCGGGATTCGAACTCACAACCTCTCGATCGTAAGCTCGACGCTCTAACCACTCAGCCATGCACCTTCACTGAAGATATATATATATATATATATAACCTCTCGATCGTAAGCTCGATATATATATATATATATATATATATATCTTCAGTGAAGGTGCATGGCTGAGTGGTTAGAGCGTCGAGCTTACGATCGAGAGGTTGTGAGTTCGAATCCCGGACCGAGCTGCGTGTTGTATTCTTGAGCAAGACACTTTATTTCACGTTGCTCTAGTTCACTCAGCTTTAGAAATGAGTTGTGACGTCACAGGTGCCAAGCTGTTTCGGCCTTTGCCTTTCCCTTGGATAACACTGGTGGCGTGGAGAGGGGAGGCCGGACTATATATATATATATATATATATATATATATATATATATATATATATGTACAACAGGCTTTTCAGTTTCCGTTGACCAGATGCACTCAGAAGGCTTTGGTCGTCCCGTGGCTCTTCGAGAAGACACTTGTCGAAGGTGTGATACCGTGGGATTGAGGTCCTGAACAATGTGGTTGGGAAGCAAGCTTCCTACTACATAGTCACGCCCATTCTTAACAACAATTATATTATGTAAAACCTTTTAGATATTTCAGTTGAGTAATACTGCTTAATGCATTGTGTCGGTATTTAACTACTATTTAATTCATTTACACTTTGAAGTGTATTTAACAAACGCAGAAATATAATCATATTTATCTATTCAAAACCCACCACAGTTTTAGAGGAATTAGTTTGTAAGAGAACGAGTCATATCAAGGGGAAAATAAAGTTCGCAAAATAAACTTTACTTCTATTACTCTTTAGATTTCGAACTTCAATTTTTGCGCATAAACAACCTCTGTAACTTCATACATATTTAAGTTCATTTCCATGATAGGAGGTAAAGCATGTCACTGAATAATTCCTAATTCTATTGTAAATAATATACCCAAAGGATATGTTTAAAATTTCTGCCCGTTCAGTGCACAGAATTATGCTCACTGTTCAAATCCGGTACAACCGTATATCACGCGAATCTTGTTTCTGCTCCTGGGAAAAGGTTTTAATGAAAGACATCATTTTTCCGTGTATGCAAGTTGATGGATATAATTTGTTGCTCTGGCGTCACAGACGTTGCAGTGAGACACAGTGATTTGGTACAGACAATACAAGGTACTCTAACAACTCAATCGAGCCAGCTCATAGACTGATAGATTATTAATTGATTCCCAATGGAAAAAAAATTTGACAGTGAACTTAGACACATGTTCAAGGTGCCACGCACCTTGGGCAAGTGTGTTTTCTACCATAGACTCGGGCCGACCAAAGCCTTATGAGTGGATTTAGTAGATGGAAACTGAAAGAAGCCCGTCGTATATATATATATATATATATATATATATATATATATATATATATATGGGTGTGGGTGTGTGTGTGTGTGTGTTTGTGTGTCTGTGTTTGTCCCACCAACATCGCTTGACAACCGATGCTGGCGTGTTTACGTCCCCGTCATATAGCGGTTCGGCAAGAGAGACTGATAGAATAAGTACTAGGCTTACAAAAAATAAGTCCCAGGGTCGATTTGCTCGACTATAGGTGGTGCTCCAGCATGGCCGCATTCAAATGACTGAAACAAATAAAAGAATAAAAGAAAAAATAACAGAAGTTATGCTATTCGACTTCTTAACGACACGGCTACTTAAAGATGCAATTAATATACATCAGCAGTACATTCATAATTTGAAATTTTTAAATCTCCCCATCCTAAAAATCCTTAAAATCCACAACCATCGCAATTAGATAGTCTCTTTTTTTTTTTTTTTTCTCTATACAGGAATATTTTACTTGAATTTAAAAAGGGAAAACTATAAAACAGTGACCATGATAAAAATAATTGTCCTTTCTTCTATAGGCACAATGCCTAGAATTTTAGGGAAGATGACTAACCGATTACATCGACCCCACAGCGTAACCTCGAAGGATGGAAGGCAAAGTCGACCACGTCGGAATTTGAACTCAGAACGTAACGGCAGACGAAATACCTATTTCTTTATTACCCACAAGGGGCTAAACACGGAGGGGACAAACAAGGACAGACGAACGTATTAAGTCGATTACATTGACCCCAGTGCGTAACTGGTGCTTAATTTAACGAGCCCGAAACGATGAAAGGCAAAGTCGACCTCGGTGGAATTTGAACTCAGAATGTAGCGGTAGACGAAATACCACTAAGCATTTCGCCCGGCGTGCTAACGTTTCTGCCAGCTCACTACCTTATTATTAGTAACAATGATGAAGATGATTTCAAATTTTGGTACAAGGCCAGCAATTTCGGGGTAGGTGATTAGTGGATTACGTCCATCCCCAGTGCTCAACTGGTACTTATTTTATCGACTCCAATAGATAAAAGGTGGAATCGACCTCGGCGGTGTTTGAACTCAGATCATGAAGATTGACGAAAAGCCCCTAAGTACGCTGCTCGGCGTGGTAACTATTCTGCGAGTTCGCCTCCTTAATAACAAAAACAACACGACTACAACAACAACAACAACGACAACAACAGAAACAACAAAAACAACAACAACAACAACAACAACAATAATAATAATAATAATAATAATAATAATAATAATAATAATAATAATAATAATAATAATAAAACACAGAACAATAGGATTCGATAAAATATTATATTCATCTTACAATATCAAAGCATATTCTTCTTTCTCCTCAGAGTTTGAAGAAAAAAAAACTCTCCGGATAAATTAAACGAAATTTAACCGGGAAGGAAAAAGGAGGCGGAGAGATAAGGGGAAAATTTAGGTCAATTTTAATATCAGAGATTTAGCTATTTTTATTTTGGCACTCTTGTAGAAAGATAAGAAATATAAATCATTTTCAATGGAATCTAATCAAACACAGATTACATTCTGTTGCTAATAAAGAACACATTTCTAAAGTAGTCGTAATCTTAAGAATAAAAAAAAAGTGTTTCAGAGACGACCAAGGCTCGAAAACGTACATTTGATTATAAGAAATTTACAGCCATCTGTAGAATATCATTAAAACTAATAGTACAGAAATAAATGCCAGAAGCAATGTCCAAAGCAACATTTAAAATAATAATAATGATCTCTCAGCTTGGCAGTAGGCCACAAAATCAAATACTGAAGCGGTTCAGTTGATTAAATTGAGCTCACTTCTCGAATGGTGCTTATTTTATCGACTCCATTAGGAGAAAACGGTAAAGTTGACCCTGGTGGAATTTAAACAGTGAATTGATGATCGTCACGGAATACCACCCAGCAAATATATATTGTTCGGCGTCTTTAGTCACGACAATGAAACAGAAAGCATTACAATTCATGAGATAGAACACTGTTATTCAAGTAAGGGCAAACGTTACTATGATATATAACCAATGAGATATTCTTTTTTCTTTTTGCTTCAATAGAGACGTGATACGATGTTTCAGAGGAAATGCTCTAACTTCCATCCTTTCATGATCCTTATCAATTCCTGGTCATTACACTAGTCTCGGGTTCTTAGACTTGCGAGGCCGGTTACCCGGCTGAACAGGGCGCCACACCGTCGAAGGTTTATTCGTTTAAATTTGAGTGTAGCGGAGTAACACGAAATGATGTGTTTTGCTCGTGAACACAGCACACTGCTCGATCCAGGAATTGAAACCATGATCTTGCGTTTGTGAATGCAACACCCAAATTACAAGGTCACGCGCCTTCACCTAACTAACAATTCTTTCCCATTAACATTTGTTTGAAACGAAAGAGATCAACTCGTGTAGAGAAAACATTTATCTGTTGTGTACCCACCCGACTCAATAAGGAAACGTCTGTTTGGTCACATGATTTGAACCTCAGAAACTGAACGATAAAGGCGGCGAGCTGGCAGAAACGTTAGCACGCCGGGCGAAATGCTTAACGGTATTTCGTCTGCCATTACGTTGTGAGTTCAAATACCGCCGAGGTCGACTTTGCCTTTCATCCTTTCGGGGTCGATAAATTAAGTACCAGTTACACACTGGGGTCAATGTAATCGACTTAATATCTATGTCTGTCCTTGTTTGTCCCGTCTATGTGTAGCCCCTTGTGGGTAATAAAGAAATAGGTATTTCGTCTGCCGCTACGTTCTGAGTTCAAATTCCGCCGAGGAGTATCGTTACTTTTCCATCCTCCTGCATAACTTTACTTAGTAAATGCTCATACCAGTTCTCTGATACTTCCTTTTGGTATTTGCGGCATAAGAGCCAATGAAGATACACACGCACACTTTATCGTGGCGGCGCTTGTATTCTTTTTTAGCAAGGGTCTCACATCCACTTACTAAATGGGTCATATTTACTACACTCTTTCCACAGAGTCTGCATTTCTGGGTGTCAGAAGTTTTATAGAAGTTATACTTCATTGAATTGGTAGCGAGGCCTCGTCTTGTGCAGCAATGATCAGGCTTTCGGTGGAACGCTTTAAATCACCTCGCTCAAGCCATGTCCACAATGCTGTATATTATCCTTAACGTCTTGTGTATTCCATTCAGACTATCCATGCATTCTCATTTCAAGAAGGTCTTCTTTTCTCTTCTCCTCAGCTCTTTGGTTAAACTCTTCCTCGTCCATCATTTCACCTGTATTTACATCCATATCTTTCGCGGCATGTTGCAGCAGGTCTTCATCACTATTTATCAAATGCTCGACAAGCTTTCTCCTTATACAATGATCTATAGTAATTAGTCCTCTGCACCATTCTTTCTTTTCATATACAGCCTTTTTACGTTTGCTTTAGGGTGTAGCGCCCCATGCAGCAGCATCAAATTTCTCGTCCTTCAATCCAGTGTTGATATTTCCTCCTTAGTTCATTTGAGGAAGGACGCACTATATCTGGCCACTGCAACTGCCCAGATATTCATTACGGTAATCAATTTTTTGGCATTCAGGTTAGATTTCAAAACCATCTTCACCTCACTAACGTTGACTTACACTTCTGTGTGTAGAATGTCATTCAGCTCCAAAATCCCTAAATATCTATACCCACTACCGTAGGGTTCATCCATGGAATCTCCCGATAGTAACCGCAATCTTCTGCAGGATGCTTTCTTCCCTATTTTCATATCAAGTACTGAGCATTTGGTAATCCCAAATTCCATACCGATGTCACTGCCACACTTCTCGACTGTTTTGGTTAAGGAATCTATCTGTTTTTCAGATTTCCCAAATAATTTCAGGTCATCAATAAACAGAGGATGGTTCAATGATGGGCCTTTCTTCCAACATCGGTAACCCATCTTAACTTTTTTAAGTGCCATTTTTATGGGTATTAATGCAATTACAAAAGGTAACGGAGAAAACGAGTGACCTTGGAAGATTTCCCTTTTAATATTAACTTCTCCAAGGAATACATTACTTGAGCACAATTTGGTTTTCCACTCTTTCATGTTATGCATCAGAAAATTTGTGATGATGTCAGCAACAACAAATATCTGCAGGCATTCAACGATCCAAGAATTAGGCACCATATCATATACCTTCTTAAAGTCAATCCAAGCCATAGACATGTTTGTATGATGTTTTTTACAATGCCACAAAACTGTTTTATCGATGACAAGGTGATCCTTGGTACCCTGAGATCTCTTCCTACAACCTTTTTGTTCCAATGGTAGTATTTCTTCCTGTGTCAGGAAAATATGTCTTTGTCGCACATATTCCAGTGAATATCTTGCAGATTATGTGTAGACATGCTATGGGACAGTAGTTTTTCACAATATTCCCCTTTCTTCTATCTTAAATTACAAGTGTTAGCCTCCCAGTCATCATTCGCGTCGGGACTGTTCCTTTCTGGACACACTCATTCAATTGGGCTGCTAGTCTTTCATGCACTGCGAAGCATCCCTTCAGCCAAAAGCCATGAGCCTCATCTCGTCCGGAGGCTTTCCAGTTAGGCACTTTACTCACTTGTTGTTTCACATCACCCGTGCTTATGACAATATTCTTTTGTTTCTTTCCTCCTTGTAATTATGTCTTGATTGTTCCTCTCCACATTGCACCCCTTTTATGCACCGCATTGTTTCCCCAGAACTCTTTGGTTTGATTTACATCAGGAGCAACATTTTCCCCATTGTCTCCTTCTAATGTTCGGATGAATTGCTTCGGGTTAGTTTTGAACAATCTGTTCTCGAACTGCTTATTTCTGCTCGCAAATCTTCTGATCTTCTGTCTCTTTGCCATGATCCTCTGTTTTAACTGCTCTATCACCCGTTCTTCCGTATTTTATATTTCTTCTCTAATTTTTTACAGTCGGTCTTTGTCCAATTTTTCCAGTTTTATTATTATTATCATTATATTATTATTATTATTATTATTATTATTATTATTATTATTATTATTATTATTATTATTATTATATGTTTGACTTTTGCTTTATGTCAGTACAAGTTGGCTCCAAGTCTCACCCAGAGACCTCAAGAGACAACAGGTTGGAAGTTCACGTTGTTGTTATGCCTAGTGTGCCATATATTTGGGTTTTTTGTGTGTGTTGTACTAGTGAATGTCTAATACATAAATTAAAAACAAAAGTTTGTTTTAAACCTTGGGATTACATAGAGAGTATTTTGCGTAGGATATGAGCAGTTCCCATGAGCACTATCTTTTGAATTTCTGCCATTTTGGGGTTTCCTGGTATTTGAGTTAGGTAGCAATCAGCTCCTTTCGCTATCATTCCCAGGGCACCTATGACAACAGGTATTGTTTTAGTCTTCAGGTTCCACATTTTGCTGATTTCTATTTCAAGATCTTTATATTTGCTCAGTTTTTGGTAGGTCTTGACAGATACGTTTATATCGATTGGGACAGTCATATCAATGAGGAAGCATGTTCTTTGTCTGAAGTCTTTCAATATGATGTCTGGCCTATTTGCATCTATCTTTCTGTCAGTTTGAATGGTGAAGTTCCAGAGGAGTGAGATGTGGTCATTTTCAAGCACTGGAGTATCATCATCATCATCATCATCATCATCATCATCATCACCACCACCACCACCACCACCACCACCATCATCATCATCATCATCATCATCATCATCATCATCATCATCTAATATAAGTGGGGGAGCATCATAGCCGTGTGTTGAAAGAAATTCTTGGAGGTTTGGATAATTCGCCTCTGGAAACATGGGTGATTCGTTCAACGTCCTTAAACAATCCTTATTCAGGGACCTTTTGAGCGGAATGGGCTACTCGACCAGAAGAAAATTCTAACTGGGCCGCACCTGCAAGGTCATGTGCTGTTTATCTTGATATGAGATCACCATGTCGCGCACATATGGTTGTGATGCATGTGCCTGGTGTACCCTTATCAAACGGGTAGGCATGATGGGTATGCTGGGCTTCGTATATTTAACCCCAGTATCATTTTGATGGCGTGCACTGCTCTCTCACTCAATAATAATAATAATATTATTATTACCATCATCAGTTAGTAGTCTTATTTTTTTATCACGTGCTTTCACTGTATTGAAAGTGTTTTACATAGGATGTGTGCGGTACCTTTTAGTGCTATTTTCTGTATGTTATATATACTTGTTAGTCCTGGTGTTCTTGCTATGTCTTTGTCCCAATTTCTTTTTATCATACCTAATGCGCCTACTATGATAGGAATTGTTTCTGTTTTTAGCCTCCTCATTCGATGGCCTTAACTGGAAAGGAAAATGATTATCAGAATAACAACCCTCCCTAGACACTAGATTTTTTTAATACACGAATTCGCATTTAGAATTTCACAAGCCAAATATACACAAGAACAATCACATACCTGCTTCTTCATTTACTTCGTAAACTCTTGTTGCTGTTTAACACTATGTTTCTCGTAGAAGGGTGCTTCTAGTCAATGCAAAAAAGGGTTGGAAAAAATTACTAGGGTTCATAAAACATAGATGTCCTTAAACATTTCGAACGAATGCGATACTCTGAGCGGAGAAAAAATTACAGTGATTCAAATTCTTTTATGTTTCACATGCTCAGCGGCATTTCGTCTGTCTTTATGTTCTGAATTCATATTATGCTGCTTTTCATCCTTTCGGGATTGTTGAAATAAGGAGCAGTTAAACATTAGGGTCCATGCAATCGACTAGTCCCCTCTCCTAAAGTTTCAGGCCTTCTGACTGCAGTAAGAAGAATTATCAAAGAGTAAAAACATTCTTCGTATTTGGGGTAGATGGTGCGCATGTCTAGCATTTCTCTGGGGACTGCCAATTGAACCCCAGATCAACGATGCTTCAGCAAGCTTATGGTCAGTGGCAAAAATACCGGGACCAGGCCATCTCTTTCTTTCATTTTTTTTTTTTTTTCAGGCATAATATATCCAGTAGGGCATTACCAAAAGTATTTCTCTTCCCTTTAAGAAACTGGTGTTTGCATCGAACGATTTTTTAGCTGCTAGTTCTGGCTGGTGGAGCGACTCTCTAGAGGTATCGTTATTCGCACGCAAACCATAAATCATCATGTTATTGACCTCAGGTGAAAAGAAATAATCATATAATCACCGGATAATCTTGAACGTATATACATTGCGTGGTTCTGTTTCTTCATAGATCCAGTGTTGAGAGAAAACTTAATTACTATAAAATCAACAAACTCACTTGCCAAACTCCAATCTCCATTAATGGCCAAACAACAGAATAACATTAAAATATTTCATCTCTTTGTATTTTCTTACACTATTCCACCAACATCCGTTCTTATGAAATCTCAGACTTCATTTCGGTTAGATTTTAATCCACTTCCGGCATCTGTTAATCTATTTCCTGCCATGATTACTTTCTATCACTCGCTCACCCCACCCCCACTCTCTCTCCCTGTTTCCCTCTCTCCTTTATTCCAACATTTCCACTTTGTCATGTTTTTTTATGAAACGTATATAAAAAAATTCATTGTATAT
>NC_043003.1:65187007-65212007 GCF_006345805.1 Octopus sinensis | reverse complement strand
TCTTTGGGTGTTTCATTTAACAGAACCTTTTCCATTAACAGGACACCTGAAAAACAGAATGTGGTTAAAAACTTTAATAACTACTGAGAACGTAGAATAAATCTTATAAACATATCCCATCAGTCGCCTTTGTAATAAATTTTTTAAATCGTAGAGAATTTATGGACACCCTGTATATATATATATATATATATATATATATATATATATATATATATATATATATATACAATATTTGTTTTGGTGTAGTTTACTGATGTTGATGTGTTTTAACTAATGTCTGGAACTGTGCTTGTATATAAATTTAAAATTCTGTCATGCATGAACTTGGAACATATCTATCTTGCAAATTCTGATTTAACATTTCAAATATTTTTCTTATGAGCTCCAAGTTATCATCATTTCTCCTTTTTCTTCTTGCACTAGCATCATCAAAACGCAATACTTGTAAAATCCTTTGAAATCTTCCCCGACTCATAACTGTGTGACATATTCATGTTTAGATTTATAAATAACTATAAGAATAATCAGTCCATTAAATTTCTTTAGTTCAGAGTGATCAATTTCCTTCCAATTATCTTTGTAAACAACCTGACCTTCAAGATTTGTCCAATTACGAATTACTTCAAGAAGATTCTGGCTCATAAAGATAGTAAAATATGTTTCAATGCTATCGCAAGAACTTTTAGTAAAATAGGATGGTCCACATTCTTGGCGCACAATATTGCAACATGGAATTCTTACTGCTGAGTGAATAAGGGGATTAGAATCCCAAACTCCTCGTCTGTATCTAGGAACATAAGGCTCATTCATAATTGGGGGACTTGCAGTTAATTGTTTTTGAGTATCTTCATCATCTGATGACACATATCCTAAACGGTCCAGCACGCAATCATTTTCACCATCATCTTCAAAGCAATAGAAGGAATCACTACTACCTTCTTCCCATTCTTCATCTAATTCCAATAACCTTTTCCATATTTGGTCTTTACTCAAGTTTTCACGTCTAGGCATACTGGAAAGCTCGACTGAACTATTTGAAACTTGGTAGCAAACTAAAGGCAGATATTGTTCTTTCACATATTTATACTCTCCTGAAAGATGATACAATATATTGTAAGAATTGCGTCATCACATAGAAATATTGCAGCACCCTATAACCTAGCAGATTGAAGGTGATGCAACACCACACAAATTTACAGGAATATTTTCATAATTTTTCCTATTTTATCTAAAATTCAGCAAATAAATTGAATACAATTTTATCTTTTCTGTATCTGATAAATATCTAGGAAAACAATATTTGATACTGCTTTTATTCTGTTTAGAATGACAAAAGTATTGTCTGCATTTATTTCGAGGTTCCAATGGACCCGTACAGCGATTAATGTATAAAGTTAAATTTTCTAGCTTTTATAAACCTACGGAAAATTTCCCATTTGACAAATAAAAGAGAGTCAAGAAAAAATAAGAGTCACGAGAAATCAGCAGAATCAAATGATATAAACAGTAAGAAAAAGCAACTGAAAAAACTGAAATAGGTCCATTGGATCAATTGGTAGACAGAATATTAATTCTAACGTATATGCATTATTATAAATACCCTCATATAGACACATACATGGATGATTATATATTTGTGTGGTTCTGTGTCTAAGGTGCAGTTACGTTTGTGAAAGTGCATGGCTGAGTGGCTAGGAGTATTCAGTTCAAGATAGTAAGTTAGTCAGTTCGATACCTGGTGGGGCGTTGTATCCTTCTGCAAAACACTCTATTTCACGTTGTTCTTGTTCAGTCAGCTGGTAAAAATGTGCAGCATCTGTATTTCAAAGCGCCGCCCCAGTGACATTCCATGTCACACCGAATCTCCCTGACAACTGCGTTAAGTGATCGCATGTCTATGGAGTACTCAGCCATGTGCACGTTAATTTCACGAGTAGGATGTACCACTGATCGGATCAACTGGAACCCTCGTCGTCATAACCCACGGAGTGCCAGTTACATTTACGTCAATTTTGTGACCATCTCAGTTACTCTTATTCTCCGACTCAGCAAACCTACAACTAGAGGCGCTCTAGACGTGAACCTCTCATCTCATTCACTTTATGTAAGACTTCTACAGTCCATACGTCCATTCTTTATTTAACAACGGCAGCGTTTCTCAAAGGACGTCTTTTGTGCGGATTCTTGAACTATAATGTAATGTATAAACAATACTTTTCAAACGGGAATTTGGCAGCGCCACCTCCAGCCGAACAATTATTCTGTACTAATGAAGGAAAATAACTCGGAAATCGTGATACACAGATATTGCTTGAGCTGAGTGGCGGTACTGGATTCCCTACTTCGAAAATATGACACAGATCGTGTCGTATAGCCAGCTGGAGATGTGTCTCCTAGGGTTAAATTACATCAATATTCGTCCTAAAACAGGACTGCTATGTTACGTTGGCAAACAATCTTTATAATTTAATGCTTGATATAGGAAAACATGTTTCCATATTTTATTATGCACAAATATGATTGCCAAAACCAGTTAATAAGAAGAATTCTACATTTTTAACAATAAAATCTATTATTTCCAAAACTCATGCAAAGATGGCTACTAGTTTTTTATAACTTCCTATTCGTTACACAGCAAGAGATTAAAAATATTGAGAATCACTGCTGAAGAGTAGGATTTGAGGGAGATTTGGCTACCATTTTAGCAACTCGAATGACGACTTAATCATATAAATGTGTCTATGGCCGTTAATTTACAATTGATTTTCTTTGTTTTTTTTTCAGGACAATGAACTGGAATATCTATAGTTCGAAGTGGGGCAGGTTATTTTTTGTTGTTGTGTTCAGAAAGTATAAAACAATAAAATAGCTGCTCTTACTTAGCGAATATTGAGTTGTCTGATAAACAACTGACCATACTTGTCAATATACATATACGTGCTTTTAGATATACATACATACATACATACATACATACATACATCATACATACATACATATATAATATATATATATATATATTATATATATATATATATATATATATATATACGTGTGTGTGTATGCATGTGTATATCTCTCCTTCTTTCACTATGTATGTATATACACACACAATCGAAGTCGAACCCGGTTATTAACTACAGACAAATATAATTACTCAGCTTTAGAAACAATGCAAAAAATGATCAAAACATTGCGAAAAAAAAAGCAGAAGAATGAAAAGAAAGAAAGAAAGAAAGGAAGAACGAAAGAGAAGAAATGACAAGAATTGTCTTGAATGTCTTTCTTATTTCTTTTATCAATTGTATCTAGTAACTTCCCAATCAGAGCTGCAGTTATTTACGTCATACGAAAAACAATGAAAAACAACTATTAAAAGGAAAACAAAAGAGCAAATATATATATATAATATATATATATATATATATATATATATATGTATGTACGTATGTATGTATGTATGTATGTATGTATGTATACCATTCATGAGACGACATATATTTTCCTAATTTATAAGCTCTGTTGTTTCTTTGTTATTTGTTTACGTTTGTGTATGAGTGTATGTGTGTTTTCGTTGTATACTAATAGACTTGTCATTGATTTCAAGATAACTTGTTCCAAACCATATGAGTGAGACGTAAGGACGTCCTCTTACGCCAAATCGTTCAATAACGGCTTGAAACTCAATATGTCGCAGCATAATTTAAAAGAAATATGTACATATTGTTAAAATTTCATAGCAAGATAGGAGATCTGAAAAACCTGTCAACCTGTTACTGCTGGCGTCATGTATAAACGTTAGATTTATATTCGTAAAATGTTACACATACTACGAATTGTCACTCACATTAACATCTAACTTAAATTCACACATACAGTGTTAGAGGTTATTCTTCGCAGCCTGACCTGGAGATAACCTGAGAAATATCATTATAAGTAGCTTATTGAATCATATTATATTTACTAATAATCTGCAAATTGTAATGATTATAGTAATGATTGAATAACGATAATGGCTACAGGAAATCTAGTAGAACCTTTAGCTTTCATAACCTCCTTAATCAAAGTGATCTTGTTTCCCTATAAATAATTTGCCAGTTCACGAATGCATAAATTGAAAGGACCTATGCTGCAAAATTTTAATTCCTAAACGAATACGATGATAAATCTGTAAGACTGCACAAAATAGACACGTTTAGACTCTCTGCAATGTTACTACAATTCTTAAACTAAATTTATTTTAGTATTATATTTCATATTTATAATTTCACACAAACCTAAAATTATTTATCCATCTTTTATCGTTTAATTGTTTTTGCCATTGGGCTGCGACCATGCAGGAGCAGGGCTTGAAGGGTCCTAGTTGATCAAATCGAGTGCATCCCCTAAGAATTCTTTTTAAATCTGGCACTTATGTTACGGGTGCGTAAACAAACAAACACCGGTTGTCAAGTGAAGAGGGTGAGATAAACACAAAATCACGTGTGTGTGTGTGTGTGTGTGGAAGTAGCTACTTTGACCTTGGGTGTATGTCTATTAGTATGTCGATGAAAGCACATACACCGTTTGAGCTACCTGATGTCATTCAAAGTAACGATATAATTTTCACTGGATATACGTCAGGAAATCCGTAGTGTTCGTTGAGTTTAGAGTAGATAAAGGAAAGACAGCCCCATTTGCCGGTACAACCACAAACTTATCCTACCCTCTGCCAGTGTAACAATGTACAACTAGCCAGACCATTCTGAGAAGATCTCAATATATTTAGTGGGACATCTTTTTCTGAATCAAGCACCTGAAGTGACACATCCTGTACTGACTGATGCAACACAACCAGATGCACAATATCCTACCTCCATGGGACAGATGCATAATGGGTCGAAACGATCGTAGTGCAATAAAATTTCCTACCAAATCCAACTTCCGTTTCATGTATCAATCATATATATGTGTGTGCGTGTGTGTGTTTGTATGTATATATGTATGTATACACTCACACGCACATATAAGCATGACGAAGAGAATACAAAATGCATTGCACACACATACACACACATATTTTTATACAACTGGCTTCCACACAGTTTGTGTCTACCAAATTCCCTCACAGGGCATTGGACGCCTCAGGGCTATAATAAAAGGTGCATGCCCAAACTGCCGTGCAGAGGGACTGAACTTGGAGCCATGTCATTGCAAAGCAAGCTTCTTAACCACAAAACTATGTCTGCAACCATATGAAAATTCATGCAACATACGAAATAGACACACACGAAACGGACATGCGCTTGACCAACTAGAGAGGATAGCCAAATCATGAAATAACCTTCTTGCCTTAAAAAAATAAGTCACAATGGCACATTGGTTTGTAGAGCATATTCTTTCTATTCCTAGATTTCTGCGATGCATTTCAGATATTATTTAGAAATAGCGAAGGATTTCATTATGTAAATATAGATAAAATTATGTTCGAAAACAGCTTTAATCTTTCGCTTCAGTCATTAGACTTCGGTCATACTAGAGCACCCCTTCAAGAATTTGTCTTTTAGTCGAATGAAACGAACACAGTACATTTTTTCTTATGCCTCGTGCTTATTGTATCGGTCCATTTTTGCTGAACCGCTAAGATACGGGGATTGAAGCAAACCAATACCGATTGAAAAGCAATGGCAGGGGACAAACACAAAGAACCACACACGCTCGGGCATTCATGCACACATACACACACATTACTGGACCACCCCATAAACATGAGATTTTTTTATAATTATATTTTTCAAAATTAATGTAAACAAAGTTATTTTTTAAATATAAATTATACTCTCCTTCATTTTCTACAATGCTCTCCCAACTATCTGATAGACTTGAAAGGTTCCCCTTCCAAAATTCACTTGTCCGTGACGAAAAATACTCCTCCACTACTGTTCTGACCTCGTCCACAAAATTCATAATTTCTCCGTCCAAATGATTTTGAAGACCGCAGAACAAATGATAATCAGATGGGGCAATGTCTGGCGAATATGGTGGGTGGGGCATCGTTTTCTATTCAACCTGCTTCAGGATTTGCAATATCATCCTCGCTGTATGTGACCGAGCACTATCCTGATGGAAGAGCACCTTTCGTTTTGAAACCAAACATGGTCGTTTTTCTTCTAGCACTGACTTAAGACGCTCAAGCTGCTCCCAATAGATCTCCTTTGTTATTGTTTCATTTGGGTTTAAAAGTTCCAAGTGGACTAAACCTTTCATATCCCACCTAAGAGGGTTTTGTTCCATCAGGGTTTGCAGGACATCCTCGTTGAGCTCCACAGATCTTCTAGGACGAGACTCGTCTTCTAGACTGTAGTTTCCCTATTTCAAGTACAGTGCTTGGGTTAACCCATGACAATGATATAAAACATTTGTCAAATGGGTCACAGACTGTGATCGAAACCGGGCTGATGCAGTGGAGAAGCAAGCTCAACTAGTCCGACACCCTGCAAGCGTTAGATCTCTCTCGAAACAGTTTACACACACACACACACACATATATATATATATATATATATATATATATATAGAGAGAGAGAGAGAGAGAGAGAGAGTGATAGATAGATAGATAGATAGATAGATAGATAGATAGATAGACAGACAGACAGACAGACAGACAGACAGACAGACAGATAGACACAGACAAACAAACAGACTTTGCATGAGTATGTTGCCCGGAAGCTTGAAGAAGACAGTAAAATGGACACAAGACTACTACATCACACTTTGAAGGCTATGCGTTTGCAATCCAGGAACAGATTACATCAAAGAACCTGGTGAACAAGAGAGGCAGTGACGCTCTTGTAATCCCAAGATGCAACCGTATGTGAAGGCTATGTTATGTTACAGTGGAAGACATCACCTGTCCCAAGATTAGCACCTGTCCCAAAATGTCGCCACGGTATCATCTCCTTATGCGGCACGACGCTGTATCTAAAACAATTTACAATGCCATCCAAAGAAATAGACTGTCAAACTTAGAAAACCCCTTTGTTATGGAATACATTCATAAACACAAACTCAAGGAATACTGGTAGAATATTGCCATCAAAGCTTCTTTCAACTGTAAACATAATATGCTGGATATTGTTGTCTGGGACAGAGGGACAAAGGTATGTACCATTAATGAGGTCAGCTGCTCTGCAGATATGAATATCTCATTGAAAATCAAAGAAAAAGAGGATATCTCTGGACTACTGCTTCGAAACCCTCAACGTCTATATCCAGACTATGTATTCATATTCATACCAATAATAATTGGAGCACTAGGTTTTGTTAGTAAATGCTTAAAGGAGAATCTGGATAAACTGGGATTTTCAGAAAGAGAAATCGACCGGCTAATTGGTACATTACAAGTGCAATCTGTGAGCGGAACATAAAACATATGCAACACTTTTCTCAAGTTCCAAATGCGAATTTGTCTGTATTAACTACACCCCAAAGATGGAGCCTTGCATCTTTGTTGGAAATTGGCTCCATACTCAGTGGAAGATTTATAGCAATTAAAAAATAGAAGACATGAATACGAATTTGACGTATATTTTTATATGTATCTGTATACACACGCATGCAAACACACACACATACACACACACACACACACACACACACACACACACATAAGCATACACAGAAGCTTTTCATAATGCTTGCCCATCTTTCTCATTTACATCTAGCATACCATTGAATGACTCTACTCTAATAGACAAATGCATGGTTATATAATGCGCTGGCGTTGTGATCTTGCAAACACGTATCACCTTTTTTCTTCTATCTATTATATTTACAATTGTGTGCTATTGGTTACTATCTAAACAAAATATCATATATAACTACATTAAAAAAACCGATATGATAACACAATGACATGATTATTATACTACCGATAGATATCTGCAGATAGGATTCATCTTTTTTTCCTATGAATATGATATATTGAGAGTCATATTAAACCTCAGTTTCCAATGGAGTTGTGCATATCATGTTATCAAATCCAATTTCACAGTAAGCACTTAAAATGTGTACTTTTATAGGAAGTACATTTCTCTCTTTTGAATCTATAGAGACATGCAGAAACAAATTAAAAAACAACTCCATAAAACAACGCGGTTTTAAATATATAAAGCGTGCTATAGACTAACCTAGCCAGATTTCCAATTAGATACTGAACTACATACACCGAATTATTTTCCTGAAGTAATCTCTTCCATTTTCATAAGCCATCTCACTAATAATAACTTTCGCGTATTCACGTATCTGTTGAATTTAACTAAGGAATAGAAATGATTAGAAACGAAAAAAGACTACGATAGTCTTTAGTAATACTTGTAAACTATTGCTATTTTGAGTGTGCTCCCGGTGAACTTTTGTTATTCTATGGTTTATATATATATTTTTTTGTATATATTTTTCCTATCATCTAATTTCTGACATTTACCATCAATAACACTAACTTTTCAGTCGAGCACATTAAATAGACATCAACTTGCGCAATTGTTGATTTGCTTTCCAGTCGTTCCTCCATCAGAAAGACATTTTGGATAATCAATTCTTACAAACTGTTAATACTGTTAAAAGACAGGCCAAAGATTTATTTTCTTCTTACTGTTTTTTTTTGTTTGTTTTTGTTTGTGATTTATTTTTATTTTGTATCTCTATTAGTGTGTGTGGGTTTTGTTACTTCAATAATTGATTGTTCATAAACGCATATAGAGACACAAATGCGCTCATCTACACATACAGACGCTCACATGTATACATACATACGAAACACGTATGCATATGTATATGATACATACGTACATATATACGTATACATATGCGCTTTTATATGTATATATACATATATATGTATGTATACATTTATATATATACATATATATGTATGTATCTATATACATATGTATATGTGTATATATATATATATATGCATATATATATATATGTATATATATGTATGTGTGTATTTATATAGATATATACATATATATGTGTGTGTGTGTATACATATATGATATATCTACAAACACGTACAAGCATGGATGTATGTGTGTGTACGTACTATATATATGTGTGTGTGCGTGTGTGTGTGTACGTATGCATATATATATGTGTGTGTGTATGTGCGTGTGTGCGTGTGTGTGTGTGTGTGTTAATATATAAACATATACAAATACGCATACATCTACATTATGCATTTTTTATTGGAATTTCATTGCTGTTCTGAGTAATTAGTTTTGCTTTAGCCTGTAACTGTTCAGGGATTAATAACTCTTTCTTTCTATAACTCTTAGTAAGTTTTGATTAGATTAACAAAATGGAAAAAAATACGATAAAATAAAAGTTTAAGGTTCAGTGTATAAACCCTAAACGAAAAATAGTTTTAAGGGCGCAGTAAATTCTTGTTGTCAACAGTTTGACGCCGTTTGGCAACTTGAGGGAAATAAAACGATGACCACCAAGAGTAAGAAAATTGACGTTTGTTATCTCCTAAAACCATGTTTGATGGTTAATGGAAGGCGTCGCTGACTCAGACTATCTTTGCCTGCATGCACTCAACTCTTTCTTGGTATTGGAATAAGTAATTGAATTTTACGATATTTTCTGACGCCTTTTTCAATTTTTTTTCTTTCTTTTGCGTTAGGAACAGCCTTCTATCTATCTATCTATCTATCTATCTATCTATCTATTTATCTATCTATCTATCTATCTATCTATCTATCTATCTATCTATCTATCTATCTATCTATCTATCTATCTATCTGTCTATCTATCTATCTATCTATCTATCTATCTATCTATCAAGCTATCTATCTATATATCTGTCTGTCTATCTATTTATCTATCTATATATTCTATTCTATTGAACTTCTATCTATCTATCCATCTATTATATATATATATATATATATATATTATATATATATAGAGAGAGAGAGAGAGAGAGAGAGTGCTATACATACACACACACATAAATATATATACACAGAGGAAAAAGAGAGAGAGATGATTATATATATACATATATATATATATACACACACACACACACACACACAGAAAGAAAGAAAGAGGTGATTATATATATAAATATATATATATATATAAATATATATATATATATAATCAAAATAAGCAACAAGAATATCTTCGGTAATTTGGTACCAAATTACCGAAGATATTCTTGTTGCTTATTTTGATTATAATCACCCCATGGATTTATATCGATAACACCATACAAAATTCTGGTGCATCTAGCTTAAGTACCAAATTCATTTGTGTCTAAATTTTGCTATATATATATATGTATATATATATATATATATATATATATATATATATATATATGTATGTGTGTGTGTGTGTATACACATATATATATATATAAAGTGCAATTGATGCAGAATCAAATTAAAACATCTATCTAGGTATCATATTTAATGCATATACAATGTTAATCGATCAGTTCTCATCTTGTGGACATGTTACGATCAAAAACAAAATTGATATTTGACGCGATAAGTCTTCCTGTCAGTTACACTTCGGCCTTTTGGGACGTTTTAATGAGCAATCTCGCAACCACTCACATGCTCTATAAACAATCCATTGATTCCGATATTGGGAACAGTGAATAAAACGTTCCCTGATGTTTCGAACAGCCATCTAGTAGAATAAGAATCCGGTATACGCAGCTGGGACCGTATTAAGATTTAAAAAACATGTCAATGCATTATACTTACTCAATACACCCAGTTGATAATATGGACTTTATACAGGAAGAGTCTGATGGCATCATCTTCATTTCCGAAGGTGATAGGATGGCTGTGAGTCACTCTCAATGACCGAACGCACTGCGCATTGGGGCCGTTTATGAGAGGTAAAGATACATAGAAAGGGAAATAAAGATAGACAGACAGAGAATGGGAAGGAGAGACAGGCTGACATAATAATTATAATAATAATAATAATAAAAATAATAATAATAATAATAATAATAATAATAATAATATAATAATAATATTAATAATATTAATAACATCAACAACAACAATAATAATAATAACGATAATAATAATAATGATAATAATAATAATGATAATGATAATAATAATAATAATAATAATAATAATAATAATAATAATAATAATAATAATTAGAATTAAAATTTGGACTATTCACCAAGCTGGTTCCCTTCAAACCTCACACATTTATGATTATCTCAAGTACAAAACAAAAGTTGAAACTACACAACATTCAATAATACCTTTTAATAATAAATGGAAATAATAATAAGAATAATAATAATAATAATAATGATGATGATGATGATGATAATAATAATAATAATAATGATAATAATAATAATAATAATAATAATAATAATAATGATGATGATGATGATGATGATGATGATGATGATGATGATGATGATGATGATGATAATAATAATAATAATAATAATAATAATAATAATAAAATGATAATAATAATAATAATAGTAATAATAATAATAGAACAAGCACTAAGAACAGACTACATAAAATACAATGTAGACAACACATCAGAAAATAAGTGCAGAATCTGTGGAAAAAATAGTGAAAGCGTTTGGCATATTACCAGCCAATGTACGCCACTAGCCCAGAAGGAATATATAAGAGACGCCACAACAATATAGCCAGGCTTGTCCATTGGACACTTTGCAACAAGTGTGTACTTGACAGAAAAAAAAAAATTGGTAAGACCACAAACCCGAAAGCATCATGGAAAATTATAATGCAAAGATCCTAAGGGATTTTATGATTCTGTGCGACCATGAGAGGGAGAATACAAAGCCAGTAGTTGTTAGAGCCCTGAGAACAGTGAGTAAAAATCTTGGGAAGTACATGGCAGAAATAGAGGCTGCAATAAGGGTGGAGCACTTGCAGAAAACAGCACTGCTTGGAACCGCTCGAATACACTGGATGGTGTTCGAAAACTAAGGGATGTTACCTGAGCTCACTGGTAGAGTACAGCTGGCACTGTTCTACATATTCAGAGATAGAACCTGTACAAATTAATTGAGAATGAAAACAAACTATGTTGGATCATAAATATAGAATACCCCGCTGAAAACAAGCTATGCGATAAGGAAGAAAAAAGTCGATTATATCGACCACAGTGCGAACCTGGTACTTATTTAATCGACCCCGAAAAGATGAAAGGCAAAGTCGACCTCAGCGGAATTTGAACTCAGAACGTAGCGGCAGATACCAATTTTTTTCTCTGCCAAGTCTATACTTGTTGCAAAGTGTAGCAGAAAATGTGGTTCTTGACGTCAGGTAAAGAAATTTAATGGGAGTGACAAAAGAAAATATCCTTGGTGGAAAAGAAAAATACATGTGGGATTAGATATGCTCCCAAAGGATATTTCTGTATTAGACCGAAAAGAGAAGGGGGAGGATAAAAGCGAACAAAATACAGGACACTGAGCAGGAAGTATGACATTGAAAAAAAGGGCCTGAAAGTGGCAATGGAGGAACTGAAGCAGCGCTTCGTTGCAAAGAAAGCAAAGATGGTAAGATACGACCAAACAATGAAGGAATACCAGCAGAATAGGTTATTCAGAGTAGATCAGAAGAGATTCTACAAAGAAATAAATGGAGAGTGTACAGATAAACAGTTGATACCAGATAACATTGAGAGTCAAAGATTTTGGAGTGACAACTGGAGCAAAGACAAGGAGCACAAGAAAAATGCTCAATTGTTGCAAGAATTGAAACAAACAGTAATCTGTCCAAAACAGGCAGAACTGTTCATTTCCGTTAGGGAAGTGAAGGAAATCAGAAAAAAAAAATGGGCAACTGGAAGGGCCCGGGTCCAGATGGAGTAGTGGATCAAAAGATTTGGTGAATGTCATGCCCGAATAGCTGCTCAACTCACCATCTTGTTGAATGCCGACCAAGTAACACCAGAGTGATTAGCAATGGATAGGACAGTGCCGTGCTTGAAAAACATCGAAAAAGGCAATACGGTAGAGAATTACAAACCGATAACCTGTTTGCCACTTAAGTGGAAAATATTGATTAGAATAGTCACAAAATCAATGTACGAACATCTGGGAAAAAAAATGGATTCCTGCCACATGAGCAGAAGGGTTGCAAGCATAAGTGCAGAGGTACCAATGATCAACTCCTGGTAGATAAAACTGTACTCAGAGACTGCAAGAGGGGAAACTAACTTAGTCATGTTATGGATCGATAATCGTAAGGAATACGATATGATCCCATATTCTTGGATTATGGAATGTATGAACCTATTTGGTATTGCATCGAATGTTGAGCGATTGCTTGGTAAAAGTATGGCGGAGGGGAGGACGGAACTGACAGCATATGGAAGAGGTTTAGGTATAATAGAAATCAGAAGAGGCATCTTCCTCACTGATCTTTCTACTGTGTATGATACGACTAACACTGATTCTGAGGAAAGCAAAAGCTGGGTATGCATTCAAAAGCCGCCAGCAAAATGTCAGTCACTTGTTATTCATGGATGACCTCAAACTTTATGGTAAAGATTAACCTTAAGTCAGTTCCCTCGTTGATACGGTGTATACCTTCAATGCTGATATCAGAATGGAGTTCGGACTGAGAAAGTGTGGTGTGTTAGTCTTCAAGAGAGGCAAAATCAAATGTATGGACGGACTAACGATACCGTCGGAGGAGGTTATGAAGTAGATAGAAGAGATAGGCTATAAGTACTTTGGGATTTGGGGAATGGACAAATTGATGGAGAAAGGAATGACAGAAAAATTTAAGGTGGTGTACTTGCGCAGACTGAGTCTGATCTTTAAGACGAAATTAAACGGACGGAATATGATTGAAGCTATCAACACCTGAGCAGTTTCATTCCTTAGATATGGATCATGGGTTATCACATGGACATTAGGCAAACTAAACAGCTTAGACAGAAAGACAAGGAAGTTGCTAACTAGATATGGGATACTCCACCCCAAAAGTGACATAGACAGACTGTATGTAGCAAGGAAAGAGAGGGAACAGAATTGGTTGGATGCGAACACAACATTAGCGCAGAAGAAAACAACATAGCATGGCATGTAAAAAAATACCACAGAACCGCTATTACTGGAAGTAAGAAGCTCATGGTTGTGTAGGATGGAAGATGGCAAAGATAAACACTATAGAAGCACTTGAGAATAAATGAAACTTAAAAGAGGTGGATTAAAGAAAAGAACGCATGGACAATTTCACAGGGATGTTGAAGATAAGACAGATAGAGTAAGAAGATGGCTATGGATGACTAAAAGGGATTTCAAACCGGAAGCAGAGGCTGTAATCTGTGCTGCTCACGAGCAAGCATTAAGAAGGAATTACATCAAATACAGAAGAGACAACACATCAGAAAGTGATAAGTGCAGAATTTGTGGACAAAATGGTTAAACCGTATGATATATTACCAGTTAATGTACGCCACTATCCTAGAGAGACGTCATGAGAGTACAGCAGGGATTGTCCATTGGACACTTTGCAACAAGTATGGACTTGAAAAAGCAAAAAAGTGGTACGAACATAAATCCGATGGCATCATCGAAACTGATAATGCAAAGATCCTATGGGCTTTTATGATTCAGTGCGACCATGAGATAGAGAACAGGTAACCAGACATAGTCTTAATTGAGAAAGAAAGCAAACGATACTGCGTCATAAATATAGCATGCCCAGCTAACAATAAGGTATGCAATAAGGAAGAAAGAAAAGCCGATAGATATGACAGGTTAGTGTGGGAGGTTAAGCATTTGTGGTCGACGAAAAAAGTGGCATCAGTACCAGTAGTTGTTAGAGCCCTGGGAACAGTGAGTAAAAATCTCGGGAAGTACATGGCAGAAATAAAGGCTGCAATAAGTGTGGAGCACTTGCAGAAAACAGCACTGCTTGGAACCGCTCGAATACTCTGGATGGTGTTCGAAAACTAAGGGATGTTACCTGAGCTCACTGGTAGAGTACAGCTGGCACTGTTGTACATATTCAGAGATAGAACCTGTACAAATACAATCAAATAATAATAATAATAATAATAATAATAATAATAATAATAATAATAATAATAATAATAATAGTAGTGATGATTAAAATTTTTACAACAAGGGCAGCTTGGAGGAGGTGATTAAGTCGGTAACATCGATCCCAATGTGTAACTGGTACGTATTTAATCGACCACGAAAGGATGAAAGGGAAAGTCGACCTAGGCGGAATTTGAACTCAGAAAGTAACGGAAGACGAAATACCTACTTCTTTACTACCCACAAGCGACTAAACACAGGGAGGACAAACGAGGACAAACAAACGGATTAAGTCGATTATATCGACACCAGTGCGTAACTGGTACTTATTTAATCGACCCCGAAAGGATGAAAGGCAAAGTCGACCAACGGCGGAATTTGAACTCAGAATGTAGCGGCAGACGAAATACCTATTTCTTCACTACCCATAAGGGGCTAAACACAGAGAGGACAAACAAGGACAGATAAACGGATTAAGTCGATTACATCGACCCTAGTGCATAACTGGTACTTAATTCATCGACCCCAAAAGGATGAAAGGCAAAGTCGACCTCGGCGAATTTCAACACAGAACGTAACGGCAGACGAACTACCGCTAAGCATTTCACCCGGCGTGCTAACGTTTCTGCCAGCTCGTCGCCTTGATAATAATAATGATGATGATAATAATAATAATAATAATAATAATAATAATAATAATAATAATAATAAATGCCCTGATGCATTGGCTCTCATGGCTTCTGAGATCTTAACTGATTGGAAGTGTTATCATGTACATTGTTCTGTCTTGGTATAAAAGATGGGCTACAGCAAATATTCTGCTCAATACCACAGATTTGCTTGTCAGTTGTTTGACCTTAACCAGTTGAGCATGTCCCTTAGTGGCTGACGATATGTGCATCTCTGATCACGAGCAGAAGTAGTGGGGGAGCATCAGAGGGATTTTTGGGGGTTTGAATAATTCACCTCTGGAGACATGGGTGGTTTTTTCAACATCCTTAAACAACCCTTATTCAGGGACCGTTTGAGCGGGATGGGCTACTCAACCTGAAGAAAATTCTAACTGGGCCCCACCTTCAAGGTCATGTGCAGTTTATCTTGATACGAGATCACCATGCCGCGCACATATGGTTGTGATGCATGTGCCTGGTGTGCCCTTATCAGACGGGTAGTCATGATGGGTATATTGGGCTTCGTATATTTTACCCCAGTGTCACTTTGATGGCATGAACTGCTCTCTCACTCAATAATAATAATAATAATAATAATAATAATAATAATAATAATAATAATAATAATAATAATAATAATAAAAGCAATGTCAATGCTAAGAATTTTAGATCGAGAGAGTGAGAGGATGAAGAGAAAGAATAGTCAAGATCAACATAATAATTGAAATATAAATGACGTAAAAAAGAAAGGAAAGAAAAATTGAGAGAAACATTAATTTTTTTTTTTTTAACATAAAAGAAATTAAGAAACCCAAATAATGAAAGAAAATTATAAGAATAGAAACAGAAAATGGAGAAAAGCTACAGGAAGATAAAGATCAAAGAATCCTAGAGACTTTATCAAAGATTCATTTATTACCTTCTGTTGACTGCGTCACGAAACTATTATGATTATCACTACTACTACTACTACTACTACTACTACTACTACTACTACCACCACCACCACCACCACTACTACTACTACTACCACTACTACTACTGCTGCTGCTGTGGTAGTTGTCATGTTATTTATATATATTTTCCTCTTCTTCCATTTCCTTCAGTGTACTTAGGACATCAGTTTTGATCGATATTGGACAGGTGTTATATTACAGCTGTTGTCTTCAGAAATATTGGTACAGTAGTCCTGGAAACCTGAGTCGAGGGCGCAGGTGTTACTGGTGTACATAATATTGTTGTTGCTCTTTTTATTGTCCTTCTTCTTGTTATTATTCTTGTTGTCATGGTTAGTATCTTAGAGCTTGTTCTTTTTTCTTTTTCTTTTTATTCTTGTTTTCTCTCATTTTCTTGTCATACTCTGTCTGACTGTCGGTATCGCTTCACTTAGATTCATTGTAATTCTTCTTTCTTTCTTTCTTTCTTTCTTTTTTTTTTTTTTGTCGCGGTTGTCATATACTTTGTAACTTTTCTTTGTTGCTTTTGTTGTTGCTACTTGTGTTGTTTTGTTGAGGTTCCGTCTTAGATTTCTATATTACTCTTCCTCTGGAAGTGAAAAATATATTCAATTATGAGATATTTTCTTTAGATAATTTTTTCTTTAAATATCTCAGCGTTAAAATAGAATTGTATGTATACGCGTGTGTTTCTCTCTCTCTGACTGACTACGTATACATGTATATTCATATAGATACATACGTATGCATATATATAGACTGATACACACATATAAATATTTATATATGTGTGTATGTGTCTGTGTGTATATATAAACAATATAACGAAACATGACCTGAGTACTACAATATATACATATATGTGTTTTTGTATGTTTCTTGCGGTCTTCAAGCGCTAGTATGCTACTGGGCTTAGTCACTATACGAGTGTGTATAGTCATAGATTATACGCACGCACACAGGTATCTGTAATTCTATCTTCACCTAATTTTATTTGAACAATAGTATTCAAATACTAGGTGGAAAATGTCGGTACCTTTGAATAACAAATAGTGATGTGTAACACTTTTTCTTTGAGATTGTATTCATGTTTAATTTTCTTTTTTTTTTAGTAAAGGTGTGAAAGATTTTAATATTTTAACGTCGGATATATGCGGGTGACATGTTGTCTAATTTTACGCCTGACAAAATATGGCTCTTAATTTTGTGCAAGAAATATTCAAACTAGATTTATAGACGAATGAGTTTAATTACAACCTGACATTGTCGAATATAGAGCCATATATGCTCATATATTACGTAATTTTAATAGAGGTAACGACACTTCATTTCCCCATATATTTTGAAATTATACGACAAACAAGCATTGCGACATAAGATGAAATTTAAAAGCGGGAACAAAATGCCATGTAATATTTGCGTGACGGAAATTATTAAATTTTATTTGATAAAAATGTAATAACAGCCACTCTTTTTTAAACTCAATCTTTAAACGCTATAAACCTATAATATATCCAATAAGGGAGTCATTTTCTTATCAGTAGGCGCAGGAGTGGTTGTGTGGTAAGTAGCTTGTTTACCAGCCACATGGTTCCGGGTTCAATCCCACTGCGTGGCATCTTGGGCAAGTGTCTTCTGCTATAGCCCCGGGCCGACCAATGCCTTGTGAGTGGATTTGGTAGACGGAAACTGAAAGAAGCCTGTCGTATATATGTACATATATATATGTATGCGTGTGTTTGTGTGTCTGTGTTTGTCCCCCATAGCATTGCTTGACAACCGATGCTGGTGTGTTTACGTCCCCGTCACTTAGCGGTTCGGCAAAAGAGACCAATAGAATAAGTACTGGGCTTACAAAGAATAAGTCCCGGGGTCGATTTGCTCGACTAAAGGCGGTGCTCCAGCATGGCCGCAGTCAAATGACTGAAACAAGTAAAAGAGTAAAAGAGTAAAGAGAGTATATCTTGAATCTCTTCAACATATTCACTTTTCATTCTGTTTTTTAATTTGAATTTTTCTACTTTGAATTGTTAATCTTGTATCCATTATAGTTCAGCTTCCTTTTATGTTTTATTTTGAAGGTGGCAGAATCGTAACCATGCCCAACAAAAATCTTAGCGGCTTTTCTTCCGGCGTTACGTTATGAGTTCAAATGTCACCGAGGTCGATGTTGACTTTGGTCATTTTAGGATCGATAAAATAAGTACCAGTTGAATACTTGGAGAGATGTAATCAACGAGCACCTCCTTCAAAATTACTAGTCTTGTGCCAAAATTAGAAAGAATTTTACTTTATTAATTTCATTAAATAAATCTTCACATAAAGGATATTCCAGCCCTTATTTTCATTCCCCTACAAAACACCGTTAAGTCATATCATACAAAGAAAGCGATATAATTGTATTTAAAATCCAACATATCATTACAAAGTAATTACAATATCATGACCGGCGTCACCTTTTAATTATATATAAATTATGTATAATCCTCTTTGTCTATGTTATTTTCCCATTGGCATTAAATCATCCCAACTCATTAATATATTGTCAATATTAAAATATCACTAAGGCGCCGAGCTGGTAGAAACGTTAGCACGCCGGTCGAAATGCTTAGTGGTATTTCGTCTGTCTTTACGTTCTAAGTTCAAATTCCCCTGAATTCGCTTTTGTCTTTCATCTTTTCGGGGTTGATAAATTAAGTACCAGTTACTGAGGTCCGTCTAATCGACTTAATCCGTTTCTCTATCCTTGTTTGTCCTCTCTGTGTTTAGCCCCTTGTGGGAAGTAAAGAAATGTGTATTTTGTCCGCCTTTACGTTCTGAGTTCAAATCCCGCCGAGGTTGACATTGCCTCTCATCCTTTCGGTGTTGATAAATTAAGTACCAGTTACACACTGGGGTCGTTCTAATCGACTTAATCCGTTTGCCTGTCCTTGTGTGTTCCCTCTATGTTTAGCCCCTTATGGGCAATACAGAAATAAGAAACGTAAGCACACCGGGCGAAATGCTTAGAGGTGTTTCGTCTGTCTTTACGTTCTGAGTTCAAATTCCGCTGAATTCGCCTTTGCCTTTCATCCTTTCGGTGTAGATAAATTAAGTACCAGTTGCGTACTAGGGTCTATCTAATCGACTATCCCCTTTCACAAAAGTTTCGGGATTTTTGCCTAGAGTAGAAAAGAATATTAATATATCACTACTAAATACGAAACAGCCAATCATAGAAGCGATAAAAAATTCAAATCTAAATAGAGAATCGCATAAATTACACATGACAATCACTTTGTACAGAAAGCTCGACACACTTTTAACTCAATAACCATCTTCGGGTGTTATGTTCTTGATTTCACTATTATTATTATCAATATTATTTAGCATATACACTATGACAATATAGGATATCATATAGGTACTCGATGAACTTCACGCTTGAGAAGAAAGAAATGCACTCAACATATTTATGTGTGTATGCGCATATAAGTATGTATATGTATGTACATATGTGTGCGTTTGAACGTGCGTTCATGTAAGTGTGTGTATGCGTGTCTGGTTATAAAGTTCGCTTCACTAACATAGCTTCGGATGCAACTTCGTGACGCTACAGCTTAGATGACTGACTTATACTATAATGGAGAAGCGCGTGTCTAAGACTGTCACCTTATATCCAAGCAATGCTGTCTTTAGGAGTGACTGTGCGGTAAGTAGCTTGCTTACCAACCACATGGTTCCGGGTTCAGTCCCACTGCGTGGCAACTTGGGCAAGTGTCTTCTACTATAGCCACGGGCCGACCAAAGCCTTGTGAGTGGATTTGGTAAATGGAAACTGAAAGAAGCCCGTCGTATATATGTATATATATATATGTATGTGTGTGTATATGTTTGTGTGTCTGTGTTTGTCCCGCCCAACATCACTTGACAACTGACGCTGGTGTGTTCACGTCCCCGTCACCTAGCGGTTCGGTGAAAGACACTGATTGAATAAGTACTAGGCTTACAAAGAATAAGTCCTGGGGTCGATTTGCTCGACTAAAGGCGGTGCTCCAGCATGGCCGCAGTGAAATGACAGAAACCAATAAAGAAAAAATGGCAAGTCAACGTTGAAGAAATCTTGAGTTTGAAGTTATCTCCCCTTATCATAGAATCTAAATTGTCATTTGGTAATCGCAATATCTTCTCTCGGGGGCGATAAGTGTAAAAATAACCAAAAGCCTGTCTTGTAATATAATTGATATAGTGGCCCATATAGTCGTGTGTAAAAGACAGATATTGTAGAAAGCAACATAAACGGCAAAATTACAAAGATTGAATCATAGCTTTATAATAACCTTTCTTCAGAGCGACAAACTGTTTCGTAAAATCGGCTGAAATGCATCTAAAATAATCAATGTGTGTATGTGTATGTGTGTGTGTGTGTGTGTGAACGATTGCATATATGTACGTACGTATATAAATTTAACATGACATCAAATTAGCTTAATACGATGCACGTTTTTACTCAACCTAATCCCTAAACAGATGACAAATTTTCCAATGAAACATTTATTCTCTATAATCATAAATTGCATTTCGTCATCAATACAGGACAAGCTAATATGCAGCCACCTATTCAAACGTCCAATATCTATTTAAGAATACAGACAGACGGCACCACAGTGAATTGGTTCGAAGTCTATTTGTCGCCTCAGTAACGCCTCTATCATTTCATTCTTCTCTAAGTTGCTTCCTGCATCTATTCATTGAATGTGATCCTATAAAACAGAATCTGATGTGGTGTCAGCCTTTAACTACGAATATATCATTCTATACACCTATACATTAATATGCTTCCATATATGTACATATATAAAATAATTGTGTGTGCGTTTGTGTATGTGTATAAGTCCGTGTATGTGTGTGTGTGTGTGTGTGTGTGTGCGTACGGATATGGGTCTGAAACGAAAAGTCATTCAAAGACAGATTAGACTTCATAGTTGCGCTTCGTGTGTGTATGCGGTGGAGGGGAAATCCTGTATACACACGTACACATATATGCATATATATATATACACACACATACACGCATACACACAAAAACACTCACGCACTCACGCACACACACATATATGTATATATATATATATATACGTATATGTCTATCTATATACATATATATATATATGTATATATATATGTAAATATATATATATATATATATATATATATATATTATATATATATATATATATATATTCATATATATATATATATGGAAACGAGATGGACATGTGCTAGGCTGACAAGATATGCTGAAACGCCTGGAAGTATGGTTTTGCTAAGCTCCAGCTTTACTTATAATCTCCACAGTAAACATATATGTCATAAGCCTAACGCTCGTATACTCACTGTGCCATCACTAATGAGAGTTTTATGAAGTATTCTTTAAATATTGGTCTTCTTAGACTATTGCTTCCTAGACATCCCTTGTTTGTGTTTTCCCTATTCACGCAAATATGTATATTCCAATAGTAAGTAATGTGTCTCTATCACTGCTTAGTCTCTCTTTCCCTTTCTCTGTCTCTCTCTTCTTCTCTCTTCCTCGCTCTCTCTTTCTCTCTTTCTCTCATTATCTCTATCATACAAACTTTCTCGGTTTGTATACGTGTAATTTTCTATGCATATATACACATTCACACCAATATATATATATGTGTGAATGTATGTATATATGTATGCACATATGTATACACACATACATGTGTATATATACATATCTATACAAACATATATGCACACACTCACACACACACACACGCACACACATATATATATATATAGATATATATATATATATATATATATATATACATACACATATATGTATATTTCCATATATGTATATACCTAGCTATAATCATAAGTCTACTGTCCATGGTTCTCTTTATTAGAGGGTGTATCCATCCAAATCTCCGTCTGCAATATAATTATATATACGCGTTTGTTTTAGTATGTGTAGTGTGTATATATATATATATATTATATATATATATATATATATATATTATATATATATATATGTGTGTGTGTATATATATATAATATATATATATATGTATTATATATATATATATATTATATATATATTTATATAAATATATATGTATGTATGCATGTCTTTATATATGCTTTAGTGTTTATTTTCCTTTCGGTTTTGTTTTTCTCTGTATTAGTATACAATAAAGGTATTTTCTTATTAGTTATCGATTTTCATGTCTTTTCAGTGTTTGGTTATGTACATTATATATTGATTTCATTCTAATGAATGCTCGTTTAGAAGTGACTGGTTGCGTGCTCAATTCCTACAATCAGCTTAAGTTATATACATTCTCATAGAATGAACAGGTTTCCGTTCGTTATTGCTTTCCTGTAATTCTGGGGTACGACTCTGAAGAGTTTATTTGACATCCGCTTTGCAGCTTCGTTTATATTTTGTCTGTGAAAGTCTGGCTTAGTGGGTAGGGTGTTCATCTCACAATCGCAAGGTCGTCAGTTTAATTCCCAGCGATGCGTTATGTCTTTGAGCAGGGCACATTATTTCCCGTTGCTTTCAAAGGGCCGGCCTTCTCACATTCTGCGTCACGCTGAATCTCCCTGAGAACTACGTTAATGGTACACGTGTCTGTGGAGTGCCTAGCGTCATGCACATTAATTTCACGAGCTGGCTGTTCCGGTAATCGGATCGACTGAAACCCTCGTCGTCGTAACCGACGGAATGCCAGTTATGTTTGTCTAATATGTATTTGTGAAACTGTAGTCCTCATTTCTGAACGGTTTGCCAAAACGCAAACACTCACATAACAGAATATAATGCAATTTCAGGTGTGTACGTATATTTGATCATTTACTTGTTTCAGGTAATTAAACCTCGGTATTAGTAGGACACGCTTTAGTCGAACATATGAACCCTGTACTTATTTTTTAGAATCAGGTATCTATTCTATAGGCCTCTATTGCCGAAGTGCTAAGTGACGTGAGTGTAAACAAACCAACAACCGTTGTCAAATGGAGAAGAAGGAACAGGTCATTAAACTGCGGCTATACAGGGGCACGCTTTAGTGGAAAAAGCTGACCCTGTACTTATTTTTTAGAAAAAGGTATCTATTCTATTGACCTCTGTGCCGAACTGCTAAGTTACGTGAGCATAAACAAACCAACACCTGTGAGGAGAACGAACATTGGCATACATATCATGTAATACATACGACAAGGTTTCACGCAGTTTCCATCTACCAAATCCATTTACTTCTTTAACACTCATTTTGTTTTCTCTTCTCTGTGCCAAACCACCATACAAAGTTTGTTAATTTGCACTCGCCGAAAATTTTGATGCAAATCTTTCTCTAATATTTCTTGTGTTGAAACGTATGGATATACCCAGCATTAGATCACAAGCCTTCTAGTAACCTAAAACCCTGACTGTTGATTGCATTGTACATTCTTCATATAGAAGGAAAAATAAATTTAACACTAGATATATAACTCCTCAAGGCAAAAACTAACAGCTCAGACGTAGGAAAATACTCCTAAATTGAAGATGCTCTCGCTCAGCAGAAATAAAACCCAGGCAAACTAAATATCGCATGCATCAAGAACAATGTTAGTTCTATCATAAAACATAATATTCTAATTTCCACATTATCTATTCATGACCTAATTATAAATTCAAAATGAGAGACAAAACACAGTCTTGATTAAGGTCAATTTTTCTACCAAACTATCAAAGATAATATGCTCCAACGAGGAATACCAACAGATTAGGGTAATTACTAGATTCTGAATAAAAAGCATTGATGAAGTCGACCTAGACATATGCTGTAGTTCAAGCGTTTTTGACCCCTGAGTAGTAGGATTCAAGTGTCGCTGGAAGATGAACAAATGAAGTATATCTAATCACACTAAGACAGCATGTAGGCAAGTATCAAAGTAATACTCATGCAAAATTTCAGCCTATTACATCAATTATTCTCGGAGATATTGCTACTCATTGTCAGAAATGTCATTTTGAGAAAAACGCAAAAAAAAAAACAAACTAAACGTTGGAAATGGTTGATTTCAAAAGAATGACCAACTACACAAGGATAATATTCACATATTAGTGACTTAATTGCTGTTTTGTAGGGTCTAATAACTCCCAGGGGCATACCCTTCGCTATTTTTCTGAAATTTTGCTATCTGAAATCTGAAGTATCAGTCCTGCCTTAAATCAGGCGCTAACATATTTAATATATGATAGATGCTTTGCAGATGTGATATCCGAGTAG
>NC_043003.1:65182007-65184507 GCF_006345805.1 Octopus sinensis | reverse complement strand
ATCGTGAGGTTCTTGATTGAAGACATTGTGTCTACCGGAGGTTTGTACTGTTTCTGAAGTCACAAAAAGGACCTCAGACAAACAGTACTTTACGCAATATGCGTGCAGTTCCAAGTAATGCCGACTTTTGCAATACATCTAGATTATAGGGTATCTCTAAGGTTTTCGTATGTTTTTTTTCAGATTGGGTGGTATTTAACCCACTGCTCCGATGAGGATAGGGATAACATTTATGTTCGACTTTCATAGCTGCCACATCTTAGCGATCTCAGTTCTCAAGTCTCCATATTTATCAACGTTTTCTCTTTCTTTGATGATGGAGTGTTGATCTCCTGGCACAGCTACGTCGATTATTAGGTACTCTTGGTTGTCCATTCTAAAGGCTACTATATCCAGCCTTCGGTGCTCTAACACTTTCGCTCTGTCTGGAAGTCAATGTCCCAGAGAATTTTGCCTTCCTCTTTTCGTCCATTAACTTTCCGGTGTATGTTGGTACGAAGCACCCGTAACCTCATATTCATACTTACTTTTAATCTGTTGGTTTCACGGTGGAACTTACCATGTAATTCCATACGGAGTAGAGCTTCTTCTCTCGCGTTGGCTGCCCTTGTCCGGATTTCATGAGCACTCTCAAGTCCATATTTGTTAACTCCTTCTGCACTAGCAGCATACTGTAGCAGGTTTTCTTTGCTGTTTACCAAATATTCTACCACGGTTTTTCTTTCACTGTTGATGCACTCCCGTGCGCTAATCAGCCCACGTCCACTCTTACCTCTCTTCATGTAGAGCCTGAAATATGAGGCGTTTCAAATATGCAGTGATGACATTGTCTTTCATTTCTCTGTGCAAGATGTCGTCCAGCTACAGTATCCCAATGTACTTGTACCCATCATCATCTGGGTCTTCCATTCTCTCTCCGTTTAGCACTTCTATGCCCCTACAATTTACTCTTTTCCTCCGCTTCAAAGTAAGCACCACTCACTTCGATATACCGAATTCCATTCCTCTATCCTTGCTGCACATTTGCACAGTCTCAACCAAACTTTCGAATTCAGACTGCTTTTGCAAACAGTTTTAAATCATCCATGAAGAGAAGGTAGTTGAGACGAGGTCCGTTCTTTCGCATAGGGTACAGTCTTTCATAGGGTACGTTGATTTTACGTAAGACTACAGAAAGTGGGAACTAGGCTATAACAAATAACAGAGGTAAACAAGAGTCTCCTTGGAAGACACCTCATTTGATTGTTACCTCGGCTAAATGCTGGTTGATACAAGAAAAACGCATTTTCCAGCTAGGCATGCACAAGTTCTCAGCTATTCCATTATTATTATTAATATTATTATTATTATTATTATTATTATTATTATTATTATTATTATTATTATTATTATTATCATTATCATTATCATTATTATTTATTATTATTATTATTATTATTATTATTATTATTATTATCATTATCATTATCATTATCATTATTATTATTATTATTATCATTATCATTATCATTATCATTATCATTATTATTATTATTGGAAGCGACAACCTGGAACAAAATTCCTATCGGCACTCAGTCCGCTTTTACGTTCTAGGTTCATATTCTGCGGAGATCGACTTTACCTTTCACCATTTCGGGGTTAAAATAAAAACCACCCGAACACTAGGATCGATGTAATCAACTGGGCTCGTCTCTGCAAATATCAGGTCTTGTCCTCTAGTAGAAATGTTTTTTTTTATTATTACTACTACTCAAGACGAACAAAATGATTAATGGCTCTAATGGTTCTTTGTCCCTCATTACGACGCTCTCAGTTGTATTTCTACCGGGGTCGTATTTGCCTATCATCGTTTCAGGATCGATAAAATAAGTACCAGTGGAACACTGGGGTCAATGTAATCCATTAACCCTCTCCAACAAAATTTCAGTCTTGTGCCTATCGTAGAAAGAATTATTAGTGTTATTGTACAGCGAAACCGTGTATACTTCTACATACAGGTGAAGTGGACATAGTTTAACACGTGTTTTCTTCTTGTAGTCTTATGTTCATATATAAATACACATACACACATTTATATATATGATCTTATACATAAACATATATACACAAACTTGTATGCGTAAAATTAATACATACAAACACACATACACACTCACAGATGCATACCTACATAGGAAGAGGAGCCTGTATATCTCTATCTGTGTATAATATACTTGAGACGGTGAAAGGAGCCTGTGGACAGACAGATGCTTGTCAATATATTGCTTCTTTCCGAATGAATGCTTTTTAAGTGTATTCAACTTGATGTACGCTTGTAAAGTATTTTAAGCGGGAAACTCTAAATGAGTCTGGTGACATATTTCTAGTGTGAAAGAAAATAAAAATCGTGGTTTCTCTCATTTACACTTTATTGACAAATGACACTTGTAGCCCTTTCGAGAAACATTTGGGAGGAATGAAAGGTAAACAGTGACAGGAATGAAGGGGAAGGCGATAAGGG
>NC_043003.1:65129302-65174407 GCF_006345805.1 Octopus sinensis | reverse complement strand
CATTTCTGCCAGCTCGCCGTCTTTATTACATTAATATTCTTTTCTACTCTAGGCAGAAGGCCCGAAATTTTGGGGGAGGGTGCCAGTCAATTAGATCGACCTCAGTACTTGACTGGTACTTTAATTTATCGACCTTGAAAGAATGAAAGGCAAAGTCGACCTCGGCTGAATTTGAACTCAGAACGTAAAGACAGACGAAATACCTATTTCTTTATTACCCACAAGGGGCGAAACATAGAGAGGAAAAACAAGGACAGACAAAGGTATTAAGTCGATTATATCGACCCCAGTGCATAAGTGATACTTAATTTCGTCTGCTGCTACGTTCTGAGTTCAAATTCCACCGAGGTCGACTTTGCCTTTCATCCTTTGAAGGTCGATAAATTAAGTACCAGTTGCGTACTGGGGTCGATCTAATCGACTACCCCGCTCAAATTCCAGGCCTTCTGTCTATAGTGGAAAGGGTTATTTTCTGAATATATCCGCCAATATTTCCGCCATCGAAGTCACCGATATTGGTTGATGTATCCTAGTATTTAAGAAGGAAGTATTTAAGCATTTCAAATTATGAAAATCTATAAACTAAGTTCTTCTCTATGTAATTGAGCAATTTAAGAACAGAGGTACAGCTTTTCAAGTGTGCTTAAACATGTAGAGTATCCAATCTTCAGATAAATCCAACCAATAATAAACTTGATGATTAAGCTAAATTCATTCTTGGGTGTGTTTATAAATATGCATATGAGGTTTGTGTAAAAGTTGACATTATAGTACTTGAGATTAGTATTGTGTGTGCACAGTAGGAAACATTCTACACAAGCTCTCCAGCAGAATAAGGCCTTGTTTGAAACGAAGCTGTTAATTACTCAGCTGTGAAACACATTTTGCTACTTTTTCGTACAAAAAAAAAAAATTATCTTGATAAATTTCAAGATTTGTTCAACACTCATCACATTCACCAGTGAATGTGGATGCGTGGTAAGGTGTTTGCTTTCCAACCACATGGCTCCGGGTTCAGTCCCACTGCATAGTATCTTGGACAAATGCTTTCTTCTAAAGCCTCAGGCCGACTAAAGCATTGTGAAAGGATTTGATAGACAGAAACTGAAAGAAGCCTGTCGTATATGTATATGGATATAGTTGAAACATTCCTGTCACAACCTGGGACCTTGAAGACAGCTAAAATGCAAGAAAGTATACTAGTCCCTTAATATTTGATATTCAATATTTCATCTATCCAATAAGACAATCAATACTTCATTTCATTTTACTATATATACTATTTATACTATATATTCTATATTCTACACTAATATTATAAAAATATAAATAAAACAAAAAAAAAGCAGAGTTGGAATTCCTTTGATAATATATATATATATATATATATATATATATATATAATATATATATACATATATGTGTGTGTGTCCCTCGTGTTTCACTCTCCCACAGTTTGACAACCCGTGTTGGTGTGTTTACGTCTTCGTAACTTAGTGATTCGGCAAAAGAGACCAATAGAATAAGTACAAAGCTAAAAAAAAATATGATAAAGCCTGGGTTTGACTTGCTGGACTAAAACCCTTCAAGGTTTTACCCCATCATGACCGCAGTTAAAATGACTGAAACAAGAAAAAGATAAAAGATATTTGGGATATTGGTACAAAAGCTGACCTTCTACCGACCGCATCTTAGCCTGTACCAGAAAGCTCTCAGAGGGGATATTGGCATACCACACTGGCTAGCTCTGGCTGACACATAATTGGTACCTCTCCACACACACAGACCACTTACATGGTAAAGAACAACCGGCCAGATGCATGGTTGAATTTAACATATAAAATATCTACAGCCTATCTAAACCTATTCCCCCAAGAACATTGTGAATATACTACGGCGTGACAGCTGAAAGCAATGAGGTGTATAAATGCGTACGTGTTACTAGTTCAAAGCAGCAGCAAGGGAGGATTCTAGTTTCAGTCTGGTTGGAGTATATAAGCAAATAAGAAAGAATTTGACTGCCTTCCACTTGCGTAGATTTACACAGCAGGTTTAAATGCTTAAAAGAAGCACTCCGTCGGTTACGACGATGAGGGTTCCGGTTGATCCGAATCAACGGAACAGCCTGCTCGTGAAATTAACGTGTAAGTGGCTGAGCACTCCACAGACACGTGCACCCTTAACGTAGTTCTCGGGGATATTCAGCGTGACACAGAGAGTGACAAGGTCGGCCCCTTGAAATACAGGTACAACAGAAACAGGAAGTAAGAGTGAGAGAAAGTTGTGGTGAAAGAGTACAGCAGGGATCACCACCATCTCCTGCCGGAGCCTCGTGGAGCTTTTAGGTGTTTTCGCTCAATAAACACTCACAACGCCCGGTCTGGGAATCGAAACCGCGATCCTATGACCGCGAGTTTTAAATGTTTAAAAGGTACACCCGTAGATATTGTTGATGAGTTTAGTAAATAAATCCGCCGAAGAGATTATGAAGTAGGATTGAAATCAGTATATTGTAGTTGGGAAGTGGTTGTCTTAACTATTTGGCCACGCTGTTCATGCATATTCTTGCACCTTTTTTTATTCTAATGTTCTGATATATAGGATGGAAAGCCACCCCAAAGTACAAACAGTCTAAAACCTTTGAAATGAAAGCCTATATAAATCTAACCAATATATAAAATCACATCCGGGAAGTATATTCAACTCATGAAAATGAAGATGTGAATATCTGGAGATACTCTCTTTTATTTGTTTCAATCATTTGAGTGCGGCCATGCTGGAGCACCGCCTTTAGTCGAGCAAATTGACCCGAGGACTTATTCTTTGTAAGCCTGGTACTTATTCTATCGGTCTCTTTTGCCGACGTAAACACACCAGCATCGGTTGTCAAGCGATGCTGGGGGTATAAACACAAACACACAAACTATACACACACGTACATACATATATATATATATAGATATATACGCCGTTTCTGTCTACCAAATCCACTGACAAAGCTTCGGTCGGCCCGAGGCTATAGTAGAAGACACTTGCTCAAGGTCTTGACTGCGGCCATGCTGGAGCACCACCTTTAGTCGAGCAACTCGACCCCAGGACTTATTCTTTGTAAGCCCAGTACTTATCGGTCTCTTTTGCCGAACCGCTAGGTGACGGGGACATAAACACACCAGCATCCGTTGTCAAGCAATGCTAGGGAGACAAACAGAGACACACAAACATACATGCACATATATATATACATATATACGACGGGCTTCTTTCAGTTTCCGTCTACCAAATCCACTCACAAGGCTTTGGTCGGCCCGAGGCTATAGTAAAAGACACTTGCCCAAGGTGCCACGCAGTGGGACTGAACCCAGAACCATGTGGTTGGTAGGCAAGCTACTTGCCACACAGCCACTCCTGCATTCTTGAACTTTTCTTTTCTAAAATAGCATTTAAATGAAATAACAAGAAATCTGCGTATTAAATGAAGCAAAGACAGACATGCACATACACACACACGCACATACACACACACATACACACAAACACTCTCCCTCCCTCACAAATATACTCACAAACACACACATACATACACGCATATGTTATGTACACAGAAACATAACACATAAATACATACATAAATAGAAACCAATTTAAGATTAATACAAGTAATGTTGATTAGAAATTATTAAAATGTTTACACAACGACACGAATACATTTATAGATAGACATATACTTCGTATATCTCAGATTTGTAGGCGTAGATATTTTTGCGTATATATAAATTCACACATTCAAACATGTATGAGATATATACACATTACATATGTGTGTGCATATGTGTGTTTCTGTGTATGTATGTGTGAGTGTGTGCTTGTGTGTATATGTATTTCCGTCTCTATCCTTTACTCTTTTACTTGTTTCAGTCATTTGAATGTGGCCATGCTGGAGCACCGCCTTTAGTCGAGCAACTCGACCCCAGGACTTATTCTTTGTAAGCCTAGTACTTATTTTATCGGACTCTTTTTTGCCGAACCGCTAAGTTACAGGGACGTAGACACACCAACATCGGTTGTCAAGCGATGTTGGGGGGACAAACATAGACACTTACCGTGTGGTAAGTAGCTTGCTTACCAGCCACATGGTTCCGGGTTCAGTCCCACTGCGTGGCACCTTGGGCAAGTGTCTTCTACTATAGCCTCGGGCCGACCAAAGCCTTGTGAGTGGATTTGTAGACGGAAACTGAAAGAAGCCCGTCGTATATATGTATATATATATGTGCGTGTATGTTTGTGTGTCTGGTGTTGTCCCACTAGCATTGCTTGACAACGGATGCTGGTGTGTTTATGTCCCCGTCACCTAGCGGTTCGGCAAAAGAGACCGATAGAATAAGTACTGGCTTACAAAAAATAAGTCCTGGGGTTGAGTTGCTCGACTAAAGGTGGTGCTCCAGCATGCCGCAGTCAACTGACTGAAACAATAAAAGAGTAATATATATATATATTATATATGTATATATATATATATATATATATATATATATATAGATATATATATATATACATATATATACATATATATATATATAATATATATATATATATATATATTACTCTTTTATTTGTTTCAGTCAGTTGACAGCATGGCCGCATTCAACTGACTGAAACAAATAAAAGAGTAATATATATATAATAATATATATATGTATATATATTAATATATATATATATACATATATATATATATATATATATATCTGTATAATATTATATATATATATATATAATATACATATATATATATATATATATGTATATATATTATATATATATATATATACATATATCTCATATATTAGATATTATATATATAATATATATATATATATACTCCTTTATTTGTTTCAGTCAGTTGACTGCGGCCATGCTGGAGCACCACCTTAGTCGAGCAATCGACCCAACTTATTCTTTGTAAGCCCAGTACTTATTCTATCGGTCTCATTTGCCGAACCGCTAGGTGACGGGGACATAAACACACCAGCATCCGTTTCAAGCAATGCTAGGGGGACAAACACAGACACCCCACATACACGCACATATTATATATATCTATAGATATATAATATATATATATGTTATATATATATATTATATATATATATATATATATATAATATATATATATATATACATATATATATATATACATATATATATAATATATATATATATATATATATATATATATATTATATATATATAGATATATGTTAAAAAGAACATATGCATATATATAAACATATATGTAGTACCTACCTCTACATGTACATATCACGGATATATGTGTACAGGACACCAAAAAGACGTCGAACACATAGAGAGACGAAAAACAAGACACAAACCAAGGAACAGGACAAGAAAAAAAGGGGGAGTACAGGACAATGAGCACAACGAAAAAAACCCTTCTTCAGTCGCTAAGATTTCATCTACTCTACGTTTCGAAGGATAAAAGCGAGACGTATCTTCGAAGAAACTTCCTTCCTGCGAAAAGCAAATCAATTAAAATTCTGAGATCTTTTCGCATATATATATATATATATATATATATATATATATGGTTTGGATTTTGGCTACTCCTTCTGCCGTGTTAGGTGTCCTATGATGTCTTATGTATTTAAATGTACACTATATTTATATATATATATAGATAGATAGATAGATAGATAGATAGATAGATAGATAGATAGATAGATAGATAGATAGATAGATAGATAGATAGATAGATAGATAGATAGATAGATAGATAGATAGATAGATAGATAGATAGATATAAGTACATACATATTAACGAGTTTATATGTATCCTTTTTATAAACATTATTTATGCTGTGTAAAAAGAACGGATGGTCTACTTTCAGTTGGATGCCTAGCCAAAGGGAATGTCTGGAGTCACACAGAATTGAAACTACAAATGAAAATACTGTGACTAATACACAAAGATTTTACTCATTCAATAATGGCAATACTCATATCAATAATATCAATACTTCCGTTAGTAGTAGGTATTTACTTACCTAGTTACTAAGGCGCTGCATTGCCAGAATCACTCGGGCATCGAGAGAAATTCATTGCGGAATGGCTTCCGCTTTAAAAAATTTTTTTTTTTTTTTAGTTTCAGTGTTTACATCCGGCCAGTGTGAATTTTCATTTCTCCTCTCTGGAGCCGATGAAATGATGTTGCAGACTAGATCTGGGTTCCATGTAATCGAGTGATATTTGTTTGTAACTATTAAGGTAAGGAGATAAACACGCCTGAATCAGAGCTGGAGTTGAGAGGTGTCATAGAGGAGGTCGAAAAGGCGACGAAAGAGCTTTGATAAACCATAATTAATTGATTAACCAAACGATTAATCAAGAAATCGATTAGACAATTCGTCAAATGCAAAATTCACATTTTGTTCATTGTTAGCATAATTACCGTTCCGTGATACAAAAAATATCACAAGCATAGACATCCATAAATAGGAATAGTTATGCTTTATAATAATAATCTGTGTGTGTGTAGCATAAATAGAACCCTAGATTAAACGATAACGCATTATCTCGCCAATCACTGTCTCACTGATAATCGTAACAGAACGCATTGCATATAAAACCTCTCTTCCTCCAAATGTGGTTGCTAAGGTAAAGAACATGTATTTCTTTTAATAACTGTACGTAGAGATTATCTTCTAGTTTTCAGGAATATTTGGACGGTTAAATGTTAGTATTACAATTAGCTCAATCATTTAATATCCTGCAATATATATATGAAGGGGATGTTGATATCTGAATACGATATTATATTTTATTTGCAAAATCTATTTTATAGTTAAGTGTGCGTGCGTATGTTTCTGTATGCGTGTGCCAAGGAGCGTGGAAACGCATAGATGAATATATAGTTCAAGTTTACAGAAAACAAAAGACGAAGACGGGTGAAGGAACAACAAGCAGGTGCATTAATTTAACGCTCGAGAAGAATGGAAAAGTCTTTGACGTTTCGAGTCTACGTTCTTCCACAGAAAGGATTGAATAGAAAAAATAAAGAAGAGCGACTGTAAAAAGAAAAGAAAAAAAGACAGAGAGAAAAAATGTGAAGGAATTAACGGTTCACTAAAAGTCTTTGAAACAATTTCTTTTGTGTACTTCTCTACGCCACCTTCTTATTCCTACTTCAAACTTCCAGTTGAAATTTCATTGTAATGTAACTATGGTTCCAATCTTCGCCAAATTCTTGTAGTCCTTCTAGGACTCTAAGGGACACACCTTCCCTCACCATTAGTATTTGTTTTTACTGATCAATATACGTTAAATGACTTCGATGTCTTTCATACACTTCTTATCATTAACTTTGTAAATCTTTGCCGCTCAACAAAGGTCACCATGATAAATATGACCGAATAGATTATTTATCAGTATATCGATTGATTTCTTTTACACCTTTTATTAAGCTATAGATTACATCTGTTGCTAAATATTTCTTGCGTTTTATTATTTTACAAAGGAAGCAACTCGGAAAAAGTGTCTAAACCAGTTTCCTAAATATTCTTACCTGATCTTGAGATATATTCTGCTTACAGAGATATAACTCTATCAGAAAATAATTCATGATGACGAGTGATATATATATACATATATATATTAAACGAAATGATGTAAGATGAATCTTTTTCAGACATTTTCAACCAGAAATATTACCAGCTAGAATACATATTTATTCATTTAGAATATTCGTCAAATGATGATTTATCACGTAGGGGAGAAAGAAAAAAAATGAAACACTACAACGATTTATATTGTTGCCTCCATATTTGTTGAATTCCCATTAAAAAGTAAATGGCTATTTATTAAATAAGGAAAAAAATTCATTAACTCTTTATACATATTTATACACACATTCATACACACACACACACACACACAAATACTATGATACCTTTACATGCACATACACAGGCAGGCACGTACGTACATGCACATATACGCCTGCGCACACGCACACACACACGTAACTTGCATAAGTTCGTTGATATGTTGATAAGCAAATAAATATTTGAAATGTGCCGTGCAAGAAATTGTTATACGTATGCATTTAATATATACATTAAATATTTGCTTTTGACAAGCAGAACTCGAATTGAAGCTAATAAATGTTTCTCTAGAACAGAAATAAATTTAATGAATCACTGAAATTTCCCTGATGTATTTTGTCCCAAACCCATCAAGCAGAAAGCACAATATTGACAATTCTTTACATTGACCCGTTAAAATTGGTAAAAGTACATGTAAATAGGATGGTAAGAACACGTGTTTGTTGTTAAGTGAATGTTTAGTTGAAACATTTACTGAAGAAGTAGATTTTTGCCTAAGTCTCTCTCCTTCCCTCTCTCTCTCTTCTCTCTCTCTCTCTCTCTCTCTCTCAATATATATATATATATATATATATATATATATATATATATATATATATATATATGGACTCACACACATATGTATGTATGCATTTTTATTTTTATTTTATTCTATGAATTCTCTTTATAAAATGGGATGGTTTCTAAGAAATAAATGCCATCATTGGAATTTAAATAACAAAATAGTAACGATTTGTAATTTGAATTTTAGAAACGACTTCCATATTTCCATTGCTCCATTCATTATTGAATTCCCAGAAAACAAGGCCCATTAAATCATTCTTTCCCATGAAAACCTGTTTATCACGATCAACATTTAAGATCATATTTTTTTTTTGTTTTCAATGAAATATGGCTGTGTTAAGAAACTTGCTTCCAAACCATATGGATCCGGGTTCAGTCCCACTGCGTGGCACCTTGGGCAAGTGTCTTCTACTATAGGCGCCGGTCGACCATAGCACTGTGAGTAAATTTGTTAGACGGAAACCGAAAGAAGTTCGTCGCATATACATGCAAGTATTTGTGTGTCTGTGTTTGTCCTCCCACCATCACTTGATAACTGATGTTAGTGTGTTTAATGGGAATGTACGAAGAAAAACAGCAACACGTACAACGTGACATGTTTTCTAAAGCGATTGAATTCTTTATTAGACAGTACAGCTTTAAACTGGAATATTTTCAACCAATGCCAGATAGGAGGATAAAACCAAAAGAAAATGTGTTGAAGAATCGACATCTACATAGAGCAAGTGAAAAAGTGTTGTTCGATGCCGCGTTGAATTTGTCCTAACTCGGAGACACCAAAGTAAAACGGACATACTGTCCTACCCATCAGTCACGTGCTGGTTTAGAGATTATTGGTTTATCTTGTGTACGCAATTCGAGAAATAAACAAGGAATGGGCAAGAATACCTAAAAAAATGAGAATATTTAACCAGATAAAAATAATTATATGTAGGACCGCATTGTTAGCTTTCCTTTCATTTCTCAAGCAAGCAGAAATTCTCTAACTGAAGAACACGAAGTATCCAGAGGAAGGCTTTTTGGTTACTTGGCACTCCAAGCATGTAACTTACTTAAGCATCTCCATTATCGCCCTTTTTTTTCTTCGCTGCAACAGTTACCTATTTTTCTTGGAACTAGTTGATTCAGGTTTTTTAAGAAAATGCATTGTATTGGTGATAGCATACAAACCAACACCCTCATCTGTTCGTAATCCGATTAGCTATCGATCAGTCTTTTTATTGATTTACACTGTAGTTCTGATGCCCCTTTCTCATTTAAATGGTATATCAAATTCATAAAAGAATTTTAACACTGTTCTTGCCATTTTGCTGTAAATATTTTTTGATAGATTGCTTTATATATTTTGGAAAATATTATTGAGAAAAGACGAGAGAATAATCATTATCCTAAAAATGGAACTATATTGTGAAAATCATTTCCATTTGTTCAGCATAACTAGTTTAAACCCCCGGTTGTATGATCGGTTAGAGAATGGATTATAAAGTCAATGTGAGGCCAAAGAAACTGGTTTTGGAGTGTATTAGTAAGAAATGAATTATTTGCTATATTGACTAATATGGTACGGTAGACTTGCCCTGGGGAGCGGAAATTTGAAAATAGTCGTTCTTCGTGGACAAGTTGACAGGAGAGAACTTTTCCTTGAGAAGGACTGTCTGAAATATCGGATTTTCCACTCAGCACGTCAAGTTCACTGTTTTTGTCGCTTTTATTAAGAAAGTAGAATAGTTGTCCTGGAATCCCTGAGTTGTAGTAATCAACAGCGGACAGAGGTGGAAGATTAACGAATGCACTGGAGAGGAGTGATGACTGTAGTGAGAAAATGGGAGTTGCCAGGGAGGGAGGGCCTTGTGCCTTGAGTAGAAAAGATTATAGTACTGCTAAAGGCATTTGGAATCATCCCGTATTTACTAGAAAGACGTAGCGAAAACGCAAACGGTTGACTTGGCATTTCTTAATTGTATCAGTGTTATAAAAAGCGATACATTTGGTGCAACCTAGGATCGAACTTACATACTCTAGTAGAAAGTATTCCTAAGCCATTTGTCAGCTGCCGATTTCATTCGTAGAATCTATAAATATCTTTATTAAAACTAGTTATTATTCGTACACTATATATCTGACCTTATTTTTTTGTTTTTGTTCTATTAAGCTTGGCAGACATGCTGTCAGGCATTTTTCAAATAGAATTGTATTACTTCTATCGCTTTCTTTCTTAATATTTTAATAAAATAATGAAAACTGATATGAGACAGAGAGGGAGAGAGTAAGAGGGTGGAGGAAGGGGAAGTGGGGAAGAGGACGTGGGAGAAAATGGCTAACAAAGGAAAAATAAATATAGCAATATTTTTTGAACAAATATGACTTTTCATGAAAAAGTAAACAAAACAAGTAAAAATATAAATATTGACAAGAAAACCAACAGCAGTAATAGCAACACAATTAGTAACAACAACAACAACAACAACAGCGGTTGCAATAACATAGCAACACAGCATGGCCGCAGTACACAAACAGGAAGCGGTAAAAAGTAGACTTGTAAATCACAAGTAACGGCAACGTCAGCAATAGCAACAATAGCAACGACTGTGGCGATAACAACAGCGATAACAGCAATAGCAACAACAGTAGAAGTGACGATACCCGCACCTAAACTGGTTGAATCAGCAACAGCATTGTCAGAACAGGTTGACAACGTTAGCAACACTATTGCAACTCATCATCATCATCGTCATTGCAGTCGTTGTCTTGACTTTGCAAAAATAGCAGCAAGAATTGCAACAATAACAGCTGTAGTAAACATACTATTAAAGGCAATGTCGCGTTAACATCGTTCGTAACCACATCTGGAGCAAGTGTAGTGTGAAAATAAAAACTAGCAACGGCAGCTTAGCGGTGCTAACAAAAAAATTGACAAGAGCTTATCGTGGCCAACCAGAAAATCAGAATTAGCGACAGCAGCTTAATGTGGTTAGCAAAAGCAAAAAATTAACGCTAGCAACAGCAGCTCAACAGTTTAGCGTGGCTAACTATAAAATCAAAATTAGCGACAGCAACTTAGCGGCGCTACGAAGAAAGATTAACAACATCAGCTTATCGTGGCTATCAAGAAAATCAAAATTAGCAACAACAGCTTAATGCGGCTAGCCGAAAAGAAATAATTCAAGTTAGCAAAAGCAGTTTATCGAGGCTATCAAGAAAATTAAAATTAGCAACAACAGAAACAAGATCGATCGTAAAATTGACAGAAAAAAAAAACAAGATAATAGCATCTGTAACAATAATAGAAAATATCACAAGACCGCGGCAACAACAGAAATAACAAGCGAAAACACGACCAACAACAACAGCAACAAACCAAAATATGAGCAACAACACAAATCAAATATTTGTCAAAATTAAATCAATTTTAATAATATTTCATGCAACACAATTATTAATAATGTCGGACGTAGTAACGCTGCTGTCGCCGCTGGTGCTTGAGGTCCTGCTTTCTTGTAGTCTTCATGGAGATGATGATGATGATGACAACGACGATGATGATAATGATGATGTTGCTACCGATGAACCTATTACTCAAGGGGGAATTCTTATTTTTGTTCAGCTATTTGAAATTACAAAAAAAAAAAAAATCAAAAATAAAAGGAATTAAAAATTTTTTTTTTAAAAAAACAAACAAAATCACTTGATCTGATAAATGAAAATTGATTGCTTATTATTTTCTTTGGTAATTATTGGTGGAAAATATATATTTCTTCATGTTCTTCTTCCTATTAACGTTATTGCTATTGTTGCCATGGTTTTAGTTTACGATGATGGTGGTGGACATGGTAACGACGGTATTAGTGGCGTCAGCGTCGGTTGGTGGTGGTGATGGTGGTGGTGGTGGTGGTGGTGGCGATGGCAGTGGTAGCGACGGCAGTTGTTGGCAGTGTCGATGGCGATAGTGATGATGATGGCGGTGACGTTGGTGGAGGCGATAGTGATGATGAAAGAATATTAGTTTTTGTAAGAATATTAGTTATAATATAGACACAGGAGTGGCTATGTGGTAAGTAGCTTGCTTACCAAACACATGGTTCTGGGTTCAGTCCCACTGCGTGGCAACTTGGGCAAGTGTCTTCTAGTATAGCCTCGGGCCGACCAAAGCCTTGTGAGTGGATTTGGTAGATGGAAACTGAAAGAGGCCCATCGTATATATGTAATATATATATATATATATATATATATATATATATATATATTATATATATATATTTGTGTGTGTGTGTGTGTGTGTGTGTGTGTGTGTGTGTGAGTGTGTGTGTGTGTTGTGTCTGTGTTTATCCTCCCAGCATCGCTTGACAACTGATGCTGGTGTGTTTACGTCCCCGTAACATAGCGGTTCGGCAAAAGGGCAACCGATAGGATAAGTACTAGGCTTACAAAGAATAAGTTCTGGGGTCGATTTGCTCGACTAAAGGTGGTGCTCCAGCATGACCGCAGTCAAATGACTGACACAAGTAAAAGAGTAAAAGAGTATAAAAACTACATCGTTTCGTATGTTCTACATTTTACATTTTTCAGTCATTGGACAGCGGACATGCTGGAACAATGCCTTGAAGGATTTAGTCAGACAAATTGATCCCAGCCTTTATTTGTAGACTGTTACTTATTCTATCGGTATCTTTTCAAAACCTCTAGGTCACGGGAACGTACACAAAGCAGCTCCGGTCATCAAGGGAAAAACAAACCCACGCGTTATATAAGATGGAATGTTACACAGCTTCCATTCATTTCCACTCCTTATTCTTAGGCGATTCGTTGGGGTAGACTCTTCAAGCATCTCCTCCATGGCGTCATATTTAGCAGTAACGGACATTACACCTTCTTTCTAGAGTCCCAGGTGTAAACAACAAAGACTATGGATAATACCCAGCCATCTTATGATTGAACTACCCTTCAGTTTTCTGCTGGTTAAATCGGTTTGAAGAATCCGTTTTACAATCACATGTCCATAGTACTGGAGTTGTAACATTTCAGTGAAGAGAAGTATGGCTCTTGAGGGAGAGAGTCCCTGATCTCTGAGCTACTCATCGAGTAACGTTACACTACAGATCCTCTACAAGAATTCCATGTCGGTCACATGTATTCATGATTATACTCTTTCGATCATTACCTAACTTTCATGACTATAGACACGAAAAATAAAATTCTTTATCTTGTCCACAGACAAACAAACAAACAAACAAGACTGAAAACAATACCTCTGCCTTCGCTTAGGTGGAGGTAATAAAACTTCACAAAGCGGAGCAAATAACGTTGCCTTCAAATTGAGTGAAAAACGTAATGTTATTGAGTAGAAATCTTACTATTTACCGGCAATCACTCTGCTCCATTCAAACGTTATCGATCCACTGCTGGATAAAACCTCAATAAGTAATTGTCAGGTTATAGTATAGTTATTAATACTTGCTTTTGGTCTACCTGTCCATTTGAGCTCAGAATTGGAATTTGAGCTCAGAACTCAAAGATACAGAACAGAAACATCAAGGATTCTCGTCCAACACTCTAAAAGTTCTCCCAGTTTACCATTTAGTAATAGTATATTGTTTATTGTCCCCAGAAAGGATAAAAGGTCAAGTTCTCTTGTTTGGGATTTGTGTACATGAATACTAGCCTGCCCGAACAAATACTGCATGTTATTCAATCCGATATCTCCAGAGACTACGAATTCGCTGCCTTTTACATCATGAATATTTCTTTCAAATTCAGGTTCATTTCATTAATATTTTTGTTACTGTTCTTTATGAAGACAATGATTATAATGTTGATGATGATGATGTCAACTCACATCAGCTTTCATTGAGCAGATATACGACGAAAGTTGTTTCAAATTTAACCATTATTTTCTTAATGATATCCACAACTATTTTACATAAAAATCCTTCCGCCTTTTTTTTAAGACGGTGCGTTACTATTTCTCACAGGTCTAGCCCTAGCCACAGTGTAGAGTCTTTTGTTCAATACTAGGCAGATATGGTGCCATAACGGATTTCCCACAGCCAATCTTCCTGAGAAATGTATTCCAATCAGAGACTAAGAGAGAGAGAGAGAGAGGAGAGAGAGAGAGAGAGAGAGAGAGAGAGAGAAAAGAGGAAGAATAGGCAGGGAATAAAAAAAATCCTACTTATCAACCACTATTTTATTGACACCAAAAGGTTCAAAAGGCAAAGACTTCCAGCCATAACCACCCAGTATATTTTTCAGCTCAAAGCAAAATCATCCAATGGCCCATCCATTTGCACATTACTGGCGTGGAGCGAGGTCGTTTGCATATATATCTACAATAAGTGGAGTATCTGGACAATAAAAAGAAAAAAAATATCTTTTACCATGTCTGTGCATTACTGAAGAAATTTCCAAATGCATAACCAATAATCACACAGCCTTAAAACGATTGTTTATTATTTGCATTGTTGCTGATAAAAATGATGAAGTCACTGTTTTCCGCATGCTAGCAGTATTTGTATTCTCTCTATTTCATTTCAATGCCAAACAAAATTCCTTCGTCCAATTATTTTGAAGCTGTATTGCCAAACTATATTTTAATATTCAATTTAATCATAAGTGATCCTTGACATTCACCTCCATAGAGAACCGTAATGATACAAAGAAGCTCAAGCACACTGCAATTATTGATCTGTGTAAAATATACCATCGCCAAGGTTTTTCCCTATTCGCATTTCAGAATATGTATGTATGTATGTATGTATGTATGTATGTATGTATGTATGTATGTATGTATGTATGTATGTATGTATGTGTGTGTGTATGTATGTATGTATGTATGTATGGCACTGATATACGATAGAGAGATACGTACGTACATGCGTTTATAAACAGATATATAAGCTTAGCGATTGTCTCGATCCGTATCCCTGAACACGTTTTATAATCATGTATTTATTGCGACCTTTAACTTTGAAAAGGATTGAGGTTAAGAGATTAGATATTGGGGAAAACAAACGCTCGTACAATCCCTGTTTACAGAGAAGGCACATCTCAAATAAAATATAGTAAATTTAGTCAATACAACCTTTGTGTTGGCAAACATTGGCCAATCTAAATATAGTTTCCATTTAAAAAAGACATTTTACTACGAAATGGTAAAACGATGTTAATGGTGGTGGTGGTGGTGATGCTGCTGATGGATAAAATGATGATGATAGTGGTTGTGGTGGTTTTGAGGATGATGATGATGATACATGTATATTACTGCGGCTGACGATAATTATGACGAGGTTTGGATGATGTTGTTGATGATGAATTTATGAGTAAATACAAAGAATAACAATGGCGATGAAGATGATTATGTATGGATCATGTTGAACATGAAGATGCATGGCTGATGATGATGACGATGAACAGGATGATTACAATGATGGTTAATAGTAGCAGCAGGAGGAAGGGGAGGAGACGGAGGAAAGAGGAAGAGAAGGAAACGAAGTTTAGGAAGAAAATGCATTAATCTTTTTCTACTCTAGGTGAAAGGGCCGAAATTTTGGGGGATGAGGACAGACGATTAGATCGACGTCAGTATGCAACTGGTACTTAATTTATCGACACCGAAAGGATGAAAGGCAAAGTCAACCTCGGCGGAATTTGAACTCAGAACGTAGCGACGGCGAAGTACCGCTAAGAATTTCATCCAGCATGCTAACGATTCTGCCATCTTGCCGCCTTTTTGATTCAGTATAATCTTTTCTACTCTTGGCACAAGGCCCGGCATTTTTGGGGAGGGAGGGGCAGACGATTAGATAGACTCCAGTATGCAACTGGTACTTAATTTATGGACCCCCGAAAGAATGAAAGGCAAAGTCAACGTCAGTGGAATTTGAACTCAGAACGTAGTGGCAGATGAAATACCTATTTCTTTACTACCCACAAGGGCTAAACATAGACGGGACAAACAAGGACAGATAAAGGGATTAAGGCGATTACATCGACCCCAGTGCGTAACTGGTACTTATTTAATCAACCCCGAAAGGATGAAAGGCAAAGTCTACCTCGGCAGAATTTGAACTCGGAACGTAGCGGCAAACGAAATACCCCTAAGCATTTCGCCCGGCGTGCTAACGTTTCTGCCAGCTCGCCGCCTTGAAGAAAATGCATTAATTTCGAGCCGTTGACGATAACAATGACGAAAGAAAATTTTAAAGTAGAATCAGAGAGAAGAAAATTAAGACGACTAGATGTGTGGTGAAGATTACGACGCTCGAGGCTAATAGAGTAAGTTGTCTAAATGTGTAGTTTATACAGTTGTTAAGTCTCTCTATACTGCAACACGTTTAGACAATTCTCCATTCAAAAATTTTGCAAAATATATGAGAAATATTACAAGAATGATTAAAATAATATTTTATTCTGTTATTGAGTGCAATTCCATTCAGTTGATTCATTCACATGAAATATGAATCGATAAGGGAATTTGTAAATCGTGTGGATTAGGACAAACAAGTTCAAATATGAACGAAAGAGGTGAGTCAGGATCCTCCATACAATGGTAGCACTTTAAAAAAATGTTTAAGGATAAGTGAATACATTTAATAAAAATCTATAAAAAGCAACCGATGGAGAATACATTTTTCGAAAAGTAAAAATAAGAAAAGAAGAAAAAAGAGTGCAAAAAAAAAATAAGGGTTTTATTTAGTATGAAACAAAAAAAGAAAACATTAAAAGATGTCTAATTTAAAAGATAAATACACAGGATGTTCAAATTCGTCTGAAAAGAGATTCTCTCGCCCTTGATAACATATTTCCCATCACGGACAAACTGTGTTAAAGGAATCTGCATTTGGGCTATCTACACAGACAACGATTGAAAAACTCCTGGTTAGGCCAGCTTGGAGCAGTCGTCATCGTCATTGTCTACTTGCCAGTTTTATCACTACAGTGTATGTACCCATGGGTTCCCATCAATAATTTTCCCATGAGCAATATTTCAGTCTGCTTCAATACATCGTACTATATTTTTAAGTTTGTCATTTCAAGTATTTCTATATTCCGGCATTATTTGGTTTAAGACATCAAAGAAATATTCGTCTCACTTGAATTACACTTTATATTTAGGACTGAGTCAACTGTAAATCCCATAAAGGTATTTCTTGGCCTTATTCTAAAGAATTGGGGATCAGCTCAAAGATTTTGGCTGTTTTCTTATAGAATTTATTAGTTGTACACATTGTATTTCTCCTCTTTCCCACCCTCTCCAGTTTTTTTTTCCTGCATGTGGTGGGGAATCTTTTTCACTTACGAATATCTCCCACCCATCACAAGACGATAGATTTCCCAGCAGCTGAAATCCTCAGATGCCTGTTGCTAAATGTGTCACGACTAGGCTTCATGCCCTATACTACCAATCTCAATACCCTTCCTTCAACGTCCATTACATAGAACGGTTCTGAGGTTGTTTGTGGACATCAGAGAATATGAAGGCTTGCAAGGTTATTGTGTTTACGTCCTCATAACTTAGCGGTCCGCAAAAGTGATCGATAGAATACTAGGCTTACAAATGATTGAAACAAATAAAAGTATATATATATATATATATATATAATATATATATATATATATATAATATCTATATATATATTAATATAAAGTTAATCCAAACATGAAAACACAAAGAGAAAACACAACAACGCGAGGACGTGGAACAAGTATAGTATTCTTGGACGCTCAGGAAGGAAGGGAAGAAGGAGGGTTTTGCGTTTCGAGCGGAGCTCTTCGTCAGAAACATAGGAAAAGGAAAGATCCAGAGAAGGGAAGACGGAGGAAAAAAATCGCCAACGGTACACACGCGATCACATTTATATATATATATATATTGCCTCCGGAACGTGGAGTAGATGAAACAGGGATAACTGAAGAAGGGGAATATTCTTTATGTTATATGTCTCGTTTCTCTGTTTGTTTGTTTTTTTTGTTGTTCGAAAAAGAGTTCGTTTCTATGTTTTTGTTTTTATGTTTTCCTTTCTCATTGTGTTCAACGCTTTTTGATGTCCTGTACCCATATATGCATGTATATATATATACATATATATATATATATATGTAGTTATGTACATATATGCATCTATATATGCATATATCTATATATTATTTATATATATATATATACCTGTACATCCACTCACTTTGTTACCAATTTGCTCAGTTGCTCAATTGCTAATTTGTTTCTATATGGTTATATATATTCACATATGAAGTTACCTGCTTTTCCACCCGCTAATCTGTACCACTCATACACGTGTGTGTATTCACCCAATACATTTGAGTATACATACTCAGACAGAGACAGACAGAAACAAGGAAAATGCCCCTTGTATTTGAATACTATGCAAATATTCTTTTAAAAACTTTTTTATTTAATTTTTCCAAAATTTAGTTTTTTCCATACTTAGAGTTGAAAAGACTCAATGACCGAAACCGTTACTAAAATGATGTTTTTTATAAAATTATTTTAGCATTTTCTACCTTGACTTTTTCCATACACACACATACACACACACACATACACACACACATACACACACACACACATACACACACACACACACACACACACACACACACACACATATATATATATTATATATAATATATATATATATATCATTGTACGCATGTGTGCTTGCGTATTTAGAGCAGTACTACATAGAGTTAGGATATAAATGTAAGGTAAACTTAGAAGCCTGTACTTTTAGTTACCATGTATTTTAATTAACGTGATAAAAAAAACATATGCTTGCCTTTCTTTAGGTTTTATGTCTTTGTACAGAGTAAAGTAAGGCATCATTCGAATTGTTACAGCGTTTATTTTCTCTTCGACAATGTTCAGTAATTTTCTTCTTGAATTAAACACAAAATGATGTAGCAAAATATCGGGTGACGAAATAATAGCGTGGAAGTGAAAGACATTGATACAAACGTCGGCTCTTTGTCTGTCGTTTTCTTTGTTTTAATGCACAGTGCGGGCAGTTGGAGACCGTGGCGGTTGCACGCAAGAACATATGTTTAATTGGTGCCCGCAAACATATTCAAATCTACAAGATCTCGAAAAAACCGCAAGGCTTACTCGGGGGTAAAGATATTTGACAGCTTTCTACCAGCACCACAGGGTAATCAAAAGAGGAAAGCAAGCCACAGGCATGAACAGCAGATATAATAAGAGGGCGAAAGAGGGATAATCTTCACTTCTACAGTGACTGCTGCTGCTGCTGCTGCTAATGCACCGCCGGCTGTAGTTTGTCAGTTCTACAGACTCAAGGTACGGGAAAAGTGCTATATCACCAAGGAAATTGAATATATTTTTGTCAAGTCCAGAATCTCCCACCCAACGGCTTTGACCAGCTATGGAGATAGAGACGAAAGGAAGAATTAGAAAAAGCAAACGTACATATATACGAACATACATACATGCATACATACATACATACATACATACATGCATACAATATATATATATTATATATTTATATATATATATATATAGTATATATATATATATATTATATATATATAATTATATATATATTATATATATATTATATATATATATATATATATATATATATATATATATATGTTGTATTTGGGGACGGTCATGCTGCCAGTTTAGCCAATGAAAACACACGCACTATATATTGGTGTTCACTTGCTTCAAATTTATTTTATGTTAATTGTATTTCGGCCAGAGATTTTTTTCGTTACATATCTGTGACCTCATCCGTGGTCCTTTGCTGTCTTCTTTCTTTTTTGTGTCCCTCCTTAATAACGATCAGTCATTTTGTATTCCAAGTATATTTATTTATATATATATATGTATTCCAAATATATTTATTTATATTATATATATACATGCATACACATACACAAGCATAATCGCACATGTATATATATATATATCTCATTCGCCATGATTGATCACTAACCACTAAACCATTATTTTATTTTCTCGTGTTCCTTTCTGTTCAAGAGCGTAGGCGCGAAACGTAAAAGACTCTCTCACTTCTCGCGCCTTAAACTAATAGATATGTTTGTTGTTTACACACCCACCTTCGTCTTTTGTTTGTTTTTTGTTTTTTTGTAAATTTCAACTATATATATATATGCACGCACACACACATATATACACACAACATACACATACACACATTTGTGTATATATGAAAGAGAGAGAAAGGGAACGGTACAAAAGTGCAAGAATAAGACCGAATACAAGTAAAATATGCAAAGAGGACAACACAAAAACACACACACATACACACACACAAAGCCCCTCATTTTTACACTGGTCGAAATATAGTAACAACGACCTTTTAGATTTAATGTTAAAACTAGAAGAAAACGAACCAATTAATATTCTGATAGCACTTGTAAATAGATAGTAATTAGTGAGTAATAATTGTCGAAAATATAAGATTGTCAAATAAAACACAACTAAATTTTAATTACTTGTCTCTCCTGCAACATTATTTTTTTTTTCTTCTTCTTTTTACAAAAGAAGGTTATGTATGGTCAGAAATATCTGCCAAATCTCCCCGGTTGAATATCCTACTTTACTGAATACAGACATCGATTTTACAGCTAATAGCACATCTTATATTGGTTTCCTTCAACATTTAATTAAAACATATGAAGAAGCACTTCCGTATTCGCTTAATTGGTGAGAAACAAATCTATAAAATTACATAATAAAAACAGAAAACTCTGTGTTCTGACGATTCAATTCCCCGTTTCCTTTTCGCGTTGAATAATTACGTCCGTATTTCTTGTATGGTATTAAAGTCAGTGAATAACATGTTTTGTTGTTATTCATCATATTCGTGTTTGTGTTTTGTAATTATCTACCAACACCGAAGAAATTAAGCAAGCAGCAGTCATTCACCGGAATTTCCTCAATCTTGACAAACTCCTAATATAGTAATAATAATGATAATAATAATAATAATAATAATATAAAAAAATAGTTCATATATATGTATGTATATAAATATATATATGTGTGGGTGCGCGTCTGTCTGTGTCTGTGTATATATGAGTATATATATATACACATATATATGTATATATATATATACATATATATATATATATATATATATATATATATATATATATATACATACACATACGCACATATATATATATATATATATATACATATACATATATATATATATATATATATGTATATGTATACATAGAGAGAGAGAGAAAGAGAGAAGCAGGGAGTTAGACAGAGAGAAATAGATATAAGTAGAATGAGATACACATATATTTATATAGGTATCTGTGCGTGGGTGTGGGTGTATTTATGTGTGTGTGTATGAGAGAGAGAGAGAGTGTGTGTAAGCGTTTGTAAATCAGTGAATCGGTAGTCGTTTAGTTATGGGATTAAATGCTTTGTGGTGTCTACTCCAAATCTTTGCATTTTGTGTTCCAATCGCCCCGAGGTTAACGTTACTTTTCATCCATCCAGGGTCGAAAAACATATGGCCAGACCTGACAAGTAAATGGGAAGAATACTTTGAGAATCAGAAAAGATGTCTTGCACTATTTGTATTTAGTCTTTGTGTACTTAGTTCTAGTCTTACTATCACTAGCCACCTTTTAGAGAGAAATTCGTCCTAGAACCATCTGAGTAAAAGGAAATGAAATGCATGTTTGCGCATGTGCGTGTGCATCCACATATATGTTGTCCTCCCAACATCGCTTGACAACCGATGCTGGTGTGTTTACGTGCCCATCACTTAGGGCTTCGGCAAAAGAAACCGATAGAATAAGTACTAGGTTTACAAAGAATAAGTCCTGGGGTAGATTTGCTCGACTAAAGGCGGTGCTCCAGCAAGGCTACAGTCACATGACTGAAACAAGTAAAAGAGTAAAAGAGTAAAGAGTATATACTTACATACATTTATACATACATACATACATACATACATACATACACACACACATACACATATACATACATACACACACATACATACATTCACAGATACATACATACATACATAATTACATACATATATACATACATAATACATACCCACATACATACATACATACATACATACATACATACATCATACATACATACATACATACATACATACATACATACATACGTCATTCATATACGATATATATTAAAATGTAGGAGATATGCGTACATAAAATAGCAAATAATTTATAAATTGCGCTTAAATATGTAAATTGAACATTTGAGAAAGGGTTTCACACACACACATACAAACACACAGTAGCACACCGACACACACATGCGTATTCAGAGACGCCGATATTTCGCACTCAAAAGTACACAAACCAAAGATGAGGAGAAATGTAAATTTTGAATTTTTACGAAAATAAAAGAAGATAAATTGGACTACGAAAGACTAAATTCCATATTTGTCGAAAACAAACAAAAAAAAAATAATAAATAACTTGTACCAGAATCGAACAAGCCCAATGTGCCCGAAGGCTGCTGTCTTTTATTGCTAGTATTTTTTGTTAATCTGTGTCAAATCTTGCCGACTTAACCCTTACCACCGGAGATGTAATTATAGTCTGGTATTTAATTAATCGAGACGAATTTATAATCTAAATATTTTCTCATTTTAATTTTTAAAAGTTACTATTATTGGTATTTGGCCCCAGGTTAGACTTGATTGAGCAGGCATGGCCAAATACTTTCCGGCTATAGCCAAACAGGTATTTTAAAAGTGTGCTTATGGTTAAATATATTCTCATCCGTCATCTCGGTTCTTCATCTTGTTTTCTTATTCAAATATAGCAAATCTCAAATTATATTATGAACTTTATCCTTCCTTCTCTTAAAAGCCTGCAGAGTGTGATTTGAGAGAGATTTGACTACTATTTACACCAGCTTCATTCACCAGCTGTACCCCCGTTGGTTCCAGTGGAAGAAAGAAAATAAAGACGAAATTTCAAGAATGAAACCCAACACATTACCAGGTAATATAATGAGGTACGGTTTCCCTGTACAAAATGCAAATTCTGCGAGCAAGAGGATGGATTAGCAATAGGTTTTCTCTTATGACCAACGATTGTAGTGTCTTATGTGGCCACAATAGAAAAAATAATACCAGGCATACACACCTGATGTTTAGATGATATACTCGACTTAATATATAGGTCGGATGACATCGATAAATTCAAACAATACATCAAAAGCAACTGTTCTAAAACTCATAGTGCAGAATCAACGTGTAAAAGAGTTCAAAGAAGCTTATACCATTACAATCCTCCATTTCTGGACATAAAAAATTTCGACAAAAAGTAACGAATAAAGCACATCGGTTTGCATCAAAGACAAATATATGTAGGTAGAGAAAGCGAATGTCTTCAGTTATGTAAATATTCAAAAGGCTTTACTTAGAAGAGTATTTCTATTTCCCAGCAAACAAAACTCTTTGAAGGGATCTATAGAATATGATACACACTAATCAACAGGTACTCTAGATATACATACGATAGCTAGGGTTTTCTTATGAATCGAATGTATGTGAAAGATAGGCTGGATGAACATATACTCTTTACTTGTTTCAGTCATTTGACAGTGGCTATGCTGGAGTACCGCCTTTAGTCGAGCAAATCGACCCCAGGACTTATTCTTTGGAAGCCTAGTACTTATTCTATCGATCACTTTGCGGAACACACCAACATCGGTAGTCAAGCGATGTTGGGGGGACAAACACAGACACACAAACATACACACACACACACACACATACACACACACAACACACACACACCACACACACACAACACACACACACACACATATATATATATATATATATATATATTATATATATATATATATATATATCTATATATATATACATATACACGACGGGCTGTTTTCAGCTTCCGTCTACCAAATCCACTCACAAGGCTTTGGTCGGCCCGAGGCTATAGTAGCAGACACTTGCCCAAGTTGTCACGCAGTGGAACTGAACCCGGAACCTTGCGGTTCGTAAACAAGCTACTTACCACACAGCCACTCCTATGCCTATAAAAATGTGTGATGCTTACAACACCAAGGTCTCCCAAGCGATCACCCACCTAAGTACTCACTAGTCTCGACGTTGCTTAACTTCGGTGATCGGACGAGAACCGATGCTTTCTACGTGTTTTGGCCGTAAAATAGAATACAAAAATCCTTATATTAGCTCATAGGATAAAACATAATACACCATAAAATCTGTTTTAAAACTTCACCGGTAAAAATTCATAAGCATGTGAATTCAAAAACAAGCTACTAATGACCAATGTGATTCATAAATTTTATTGCAATTGTGAAAGTTGTAAACTTCACTACTTCAAACGTACAACACTCTTCTGGCTTTCTGATGCCACACCTTGTATGTGCACACAAAAGTGTAATTTCAAACCCCTATACCACACAGAACAAAACAAAGCTATATAGACAAAGATATTTAGGCAACACAACTAAAATATACAGATTTCTTCTAACAATAAACAATTAATGATAGAACAACACTCGTAATAGAGTTAATGCTAAAATCAAATCCAGGGGCAACATAAGCTAGTCACAGGCGAAAACAAACTATATCAAATGGCTTAAAAGTCTGTCGATTAGAATTTAAATCGCGACGGTGATGTCTACATCAATCACAACGTCTTAAGTACAAAGGAAAGGTATGTTATTAAATTTCAAAACAAATTATGGATATATTATATAATAATTATATAGGAAATTAATTTCACTTGATGAAGTTTAAAATCAACGAACACGGATTAAGTGTTGACAGAATTTCGTTCACATTTAATTCCATAATAATTATTGGCCACCTTCCCAGCATAAAACTAGTTGTGTTATTTCAGAAAATCTGATGCTCTTTGCTAACAGGAGACAGAAAAATTCGTTTCCATTGCTATACATGATTATATTAATGACTGAGTTTAATATTCATGATAAATTTACCATATTTGGTAGATGTTCAAGACCTACCTACCACATTTCAAATATAAGTCCATTGTGGGCGAGTTTGCAAACGCGTGTGTCTGTACAAGAAAAAAGGCGGGAAATCATACAACTGGAAGAAAGGATAGACAACAGACTGGAGGTCCTTCAAGCAGGTCACGGAGTGCTTCAACTTTACTCTGAAAGGCAATCCAAGTCTAAATCCCTTGACACTGATCTTCATGGAAAAAGATTCAAACAATAACTTAGTTACCAAGTATAAGTAAGCTCTCCACGACAGATTATGGTAAGAAGTGGGTCAGTGATTTATTAACACAGTGATTCTCAAACTTTTTAGGGTTGCTGCACCCTTTGCACCCAGTCCACCACAAACATAGACCACCAACTGTTTTTCACAAACAAAACATAACCGAATTAACCCATTATTTTGTTGGTTTTATATCCATCGCCTCATTTTGGTCATCCCATCATCACCCCCACTTTCCTTCAGTTCTACACACCTGGATCTTTCCACCGCCCCAAGAGGGGCAGTATTACCCACTTTGGGAACCACTGTGATAGCGGTTGTGAGCTTATGGTTCAGAGAATGAGGAACGTTTTCTCGGTCCGCCCAAGGCATCATCATCATCATCATTATTATTATTATTATTATTATTATTATTATTATTATTATTATTATTATTATTATTATTATTATTATTATTGAGTGAGAGAGCAGTTCATGCCATCAAAGTGACACTGGGATAAAATATACGAAGCCCAATATACCCATCATGACTACCCGTCTGATAAGGGTACACCAGGCACATGCATCACAACCATATGTGCGCGACATGGTGATCTCATATCAAGATAAACAGCACATGACCTTGCAGGTGGGGCCCAGTTAGAATTTTCTTCAGGTTGAGTAGCCCATCCCGCTCAAAAGGTCCCTGAATAAGGGTTGTTTAAGGATGTTGAAAGAACCACCCATGTTTCCAGAGGTGAATTAGTCAAACCCCAAAGAATCCCTCTCAACACATGGCTATGATGCTCCCCCACTACTTCTGCTCGTGATCAGAGATGCACATATCGTCAGCCACTAAGGGACATGCTCAACTGGTTACGGTCAAACAACTGACAAGCAAATCTGTGGTATTGAGCAGAATATTTGCTGTAGCCCATCTTTTATACCAAGACAGAACAATGTACATGATAACACTTCCAATCAGTTAAGATCAGAAGCCATGAGAGCCACTGCCTGGTACTGCATCAGGGTATTTATTATCATTATTATTATTATTATTATTATTATTATTATTATTATTATTATTATTATTATTATTATTATTATTATCATTATTATTATTATTATCATTATTATTCCTTCGTAAAATAGTGTAGATAAAAATGCACCGAAGTCTTTAGTCATCTGCCAAGTCACAACAAGGACCTCATTCAGATAATACTTTTCGTAAAATGTGCACTGTGACCGATAAGGCTGCTTTTTGCAATACATTAATCTTGCATGGGATTTCCAGTTGCCTTAAGAAATCTTGAAGTTTCAATGGAATTGAGCCCAACGCTCCGATCACAACTGGCATCACTTTTACATTACTCTCTCGCATTCCGTGCAGTCTTGCCATTTCCACTTTCAATTCGGAGTACTTGGTGATTTTTTCAATCTCTTTACTCACAACATTCATGTCATTTAGTATGACTACATCAATGATCTGACAGTATTTGTCTCTCTTATTCAATATGACAATATCCCGCCGACAGTGTTCGATTACACGATCCGTCTGAAAATCACATACCCAGAGTAACATTACTTTTCCATCCTCCTGTATAACTTTACTTAGTAAATGCTCATACCAGTTCTCTGATACTTCATATCGGTATTTGAGGCATAAGAGCCAATGAAGATTCACACGCACTTTCCATAGCGGCGCTTGTATTGTTTTTGTGCAAGGCTCTCACATCCACTTACCAAGTGGGTCGCATTTTCCACACCCTTTCCACAGAGTTTGCATTTCTGGGTGTCAGAAGTTTTATAGATGTTATACTTCACTGAATTAGTAGCTAGAGCCTGGTCTTGTGCAGCAATGATCAGGCTTTCGGTGGTACACTTCGAATCAAACGGCGAGCTGGCTGAATCGTTTGCACGCTGATCGAAATGCATAGAGATATTTCGTCCGTTTTTACGTTCTGGGTTCAAATTCCGCCAAGGTCGACTTTGACTTTGACTTTCATCCCTTCGGGTTTGACGAAAAAAGTACCAGTTGAGTACTGGGGTTGATGCACATGACTATTCCCCTCCCTCAAACTTCCAGGCCTTGTGTCTATAGTAGAAAGGATTGTTACTGTTATTATCTATTGATCCCGAAAGGGGTCAATAAATAAGTACCAATTAAAAACTGGGGTCGATGTAATTGACTCATCTCCTCCTAAATTTCAAGCCTTGTGCCTCTGGTAGAAGGGATTGTTAATGTTTTATTCACAGCGTAGGACAAAATGCATTGCGTTATTTCGATTGAAGATGTTCCATGTTCAAATTACACTTTGGTTAACATTGCTTTTCATCCATCCGTGAGCGATAAAATAAAGTACCGATCAAGTGCCGACTGGTCGACGTTAATCGATTAATCTTTCCTACTAAAATTGCCGGAATCGTGTCAAAATTTGAAAGTTATTATTTGTGTATACACTTTCTTTTATAGAACTGATTACGTGTGGCATGTTGCAATCCCTGGCTAATCCCTTTGTCACCATTAGTCGGGTGGGAGATTTTCATTTTCTAACAAACATACTTCATTTCAAAATACTGGATTTTTTTTTTTTCAGAAACGAACAAGAAATACATACAAAAGAAAACTAAACGAAATGTATTTCTCCTTCAGTTAAAACAACAGATTCTTCCCTTCACCTCTCTCTCTCTCTTTCTCTCTCTTCTCTCTTGCTCTCTCTCTCTCTCTCGCTCTCTCTCTCTCTCTCTCACTCTCTCTTGCTCCCTTTCTCCCTGTAATACCGAGATATAGGCGTGGATGATAGGACCACCAACCCAAGCCACCATTATCAGCAACACCTGCGCCACTTATATCGAAAATGTTGACGAAGGAGATGACAGCGGAAAAATTAGTAACATATTTAAGCTCTCTGCGAAAGACGGTATTTCCTGCAGTTAAATCTACAGGAATAATAAGAAAAAAAAAACAAAAATAACAGTACCGAAACCATTAACAACACCAAAAAACAACGGATCCAAAAGCAGCATCAAATGCGTGAAAACCAACGAAAACAACAACAACAAGACTATCACCAAAGCATTGAATACTGGCGCTAACAACTAAGAGTGCCAGCAACAACAACACTTTTTACAAAAATAACTTTAACTAGTCTTTGAATAAGCAACATAAACGACATCAAGAACTAAGACACATGGAAACAAAATCACGAAGAGAAAAAAAGCAACAAAGTACCATGAACAGCCAAAACAAGTAAAGATAGCAATAATAGAAATAATAACTACAGCTGCAACCCACACACTTGCCAATTCCGAAAAGAGCAGAAAAACTCAAACCACCACAAAAATATAAAACTGGGGAAAACAAGAGGGAAGTCCGACTTAAAATATGACTCTAAAGAGTCTTGTCCACATGTGCAAATGTCGTCACTGAGATGGCCTTAGGCAGAGAAGTAACGGCGGTTGTACGGACAAGTTAGGAGAGTATTACTCGAAAAAATTTAGTGGGTTAGCTTTAGGGGAAATGATTAAAGCAAACGCATACACGCGGCAGTTTCTGTCGTCAGACCAAGTTCTGGTTAAGGAGGTCCGAGTCAAATACAGTCCTACCCAATCGACGTGCCATTTTCAGAAACAATCTGCCCAGATTCAAAGGACTAATCTTTGCTTGTTTGAAAAGAGAATGATGCTTCTGCAAAGAATATCTGTCAGCTGCCAACGTCCACACCAGGTGATTGGTGGCTCGAAATGTGGTAGCTGATGATGCACAAGTAACCACTAATACTACATTCGCTAAATTTCTTAGATAATGACAACAGTAAACGGGTGTGGTCGTCGTTTCTGAGCAGATCTTTCAGCAGCATACCTTATTGATTGAGCTGCAGACTAGAGCTGAGCGCCTTGCATCTGGAATACTATCATGAAATTGAATGCACTCTGCCAGCTGAGGGCCTGTAGAGCATATGAGGGATTATGACCTGGAAATAAATATGGCTGTTGATAAGAATAATTTCAGTGGTTACTTCTGGTGGATTTTCATGCTGAAGATTATAAGTAACCTCCAAATATCAGTAATCTGGAAGCGATACAGATAGTATTGCCTTCTTAAGATTCGTACAGGGTGACATCCAGTCTTCAGCTTTTAGAATCTCGTCGAAAACCTTTAGCATGTCAGATGGATTCGGCTGGCATTTAAATATTTAAATCCATTGAATATATCATGCCGCCACCTTGCTTTGGTACAGGAGCGCGGGTATTTATATATATATATATATATATATATATATATATATATATATATACTCAATGTAACACAACCCACTCACCTGCAACCCGTCTTCGCAATGTCCCCTATTCGTGGCCAATGTGTCAAATTTTGAATTGTTGTTATTATTATTACTGAGTGAGAGAGCAGTGCATGCCATTAAAATGACACTGGGGTAAAATATACGAAGCCCAGCATACCTCTTATGACCAACCGTCTGATAAGGGGACACCAGGTACATGCATTACAACCATATGTGCACGACATACTTATCTTTTATCAAGATAAACAGCGCATGACGTTGCGTTAGAATTTTCTTTAGGTCGAGTAGTCTATCCCGCTCAAAAATCCCTGAATAACGTTTGTTTAAGGATTTTGAACAAAACACCTTTCCAGAGATTAATTATTCAAGCCTCAAAGAGTTCCCTTTCTACTTCTGTTCGTGATCAGAGATGCACATATCATCAGCCACTAAGAGACGTGCTCAACTGGTTAAGCTCAAACAACTGACAAGCAAACCTATGACATTGTACAAGATATTTGCTGTAGCCCATCTTTTATATTATTCAGTTAAGATCAGTAGCCATAAGAGCCAGTGCCTGTATTATTGTTGTTGTTGTTAAGGCGGCTAGCTGATAGAATCGTTAGAACGCCGGGCGAAATGCTTAGCGGGATTTCGTCCGTGTGCACGTTCAGAGTTCAGATTCCGCCGAGGTCAATTTTGCCTTTCATCCTTTCGAGGTCGATGAGTTGAGTACTGTGGTCGATGTAATCGACCTACCCCTCCCCTAAAATTTCAGACCTTGTGCCTATAGTAGAAAAGATTTATTATTATTATTTTATTATTATTATTATTATTATTATTATATTATTATTATTATTACTAATACTACTATTTTCGTCTTGCTACGGACTTTGAGGCGCAAATGTTGTGCCAGATTCGTTCGATTTATCACAGATTTTACTGAAACAAGAACTGGATTTTATGTTTTTGAAACGCTTTTTGGAAGGTCTATATTACAAAAACTATGCAACAAATAAGCTTCTTACAATATTTTCATCTTATTCTATCGCCCATCACTAAGATTTACAAAAAAGCTTCTTCATAAAGACTACATTAAAGCAAAACAACCAAGAAACAAAGGAATGGAAAGAAAAAAGAAAACATTAATGAACAAATGTATAGAATATAAAAAATAGATATGCCACAGCAAAATTCAGCATTATAACTCGTTTTACATTATCGTTATCAACAGCCGTATGCTTTAGGCATTAATAACGAAGGCTGTTCTTCGCAAATCTATTTTCAAATAAAATATCTCTCTACATGGAACTTTTTGTTGAAAGATCAAAATCTTGAACGTATTTTCCTCATCGAATTGGTGCCAATCTTCCGCTATAAATCCTAGAGGAGAAAACTGGTATATTTCTACCTGCCAGTTTTCTTGCTTCGTCCAGGTAAGAACTAAAGGCAGTCCCTGGAGATATTCTAAGTAAAATATCAATTGTTGGAAGGAGAGAGTATGTTACTTTAAGTGCTATCGCTTAAAAAGACGAGCAGGCAAAAACGCAAGCTCAAATAGTACGTGCTGCACTTGCCCATAACGTGGTTCTGCAATATTTGTGTAGGAAGAACCCAAATGCACTTTTCAGAGACATTAGTTATAACGTCACCACTTGGCTAATAGTGACTTTTGTGACGCAATGTGGATAGATGTATCATTGGGTATGTGCTTGGTTGGGATTACCTTGTGCATACACTACTCATAACTAGTATAAAACCATAAGACAATATCAGAACTGTGTTCTGTAGAAGGCGCTGAGCGGAGCAGGTTTAATTCAGACGGACCAGTTGTTACAAACGTGAGCGTATGTACCATTTAAAAGCGTCCTACACAGAAAGTCTTAAAGAGTAAAATCAATAAATTGCAGATGTTATCGGTTCTAGAACAACACTAAGCAGAATTCGTGGATCGATAAATGAAACTGGCCCAGTCTTATTACTAGATGCAAGCCATGAAACCAAAAGGCTCCCTCTTCTAACTACAATCAGTGAAGACAAGGAGAGTTACACACGACCACAAGAACAGCTTGTTGTAAACGAGCAAGGAGTAACCCCTCGTAGCAGTAATATCTTATAAACTGATAAGGGTTGATATCAGACTGAAGACGATGGGGATAAAGAGGCAGTCTTAAAATAGAAAACCTAGCAGAAGAAATTTTGCAAATGTGAGGTTAGGTACATATTCTACATAGAAAGAATCCTCTCTGCTGAAGAAGTAACCATGACTTATAAACCAGAACCAAAGTAATGTGAGGTGGAACTAGCCTCCGACACATAGTCTATCTTTCATCTTTTCGGGTCGATAAAATAAGTACCAGCCGAGTACTCAGGCCAGTGTAATCGACTTATCCCTCCCTCGAAATTGCTGGCCTTGTGCCAAAATTTGAAATCACTACTACAACTATTACTGCTGCTACTACTACTACTACTACTTGAAAATTTCGCATGTACTTTTTAAGAACACTTCACCCTAAATTTGTTTCAATGATAATAAGAATTAGATAACCTACCGAAACAAATCTAAGTTACAGAAAAGACAGCAGCCACGGTGGACATAGAAGGGAGGACATGTGCACTCCTATGGAATGTTCTTTCTTTCCCTCTCAACCTTATTCTGTCTTTGTACGCAATCAAACTTGGAAGATGATGTGTTTTTCATTATCTTCGCTCCATGTTACCATTATATTTTTTTTATTATCTGATATATTCAAGTGTTCTCTTTTATTAAACAGCTTTGTATCATTCGGTTCTAAGAAGTCAATGTATCTAATTTTATTTATTCATTATTTGCTCGTTTGTTGTGTATTTTTTATAGTTCTTTCTCTCTGAGTGCTACTAAATAAATTAAATTTTATAAGTTGGAGCGGAAATGCTTTGGTCATGTTGTATGAATTAGTCTGAGCACATTGTTATTGAAGCCGCTTAAAATTATATAGAAAAGAAGAAGGCGTGCATTAAGATGTGTACAAAACCATAGAAAATGCGTGTCTATGTTTACATACACATGCGCGCACACACACAAACACACACACACACATACTGACAGCAGACAAATATTTGCAAAAATACACATACGTAGTTGTGTAATACTTAGGAAGTTATAGTTGCTTGTATGCGTGTGTATAAAAGTAACACAGACGCAAACACATATTGTCTTATGATTTCTTTTCAATATTGCGTTTCCGGGGAACAGCTGTTGGGAAAAGCTGTTTTGAAAGAGTGCAATTTCCCTTACTTTTCTGATATTTTAATATTACTTAAAAATATTTTTAATCCGTTAAAACTATGTAGTAACTCGTATGACACATCTAATTTGCGGTTGGGCAAAGATATGGCCTATTAATTCGCGTATATAGACAGAAAAGCAGGGCCAGACGTGTATCGAATTATAAAGCGATAGTCGAAATTTAATGTACATAATTGAAAAATATCGTCTGGGAAAGATTCGTTGCGATTCGCTCAGTTTGTTGACCAACTAAAATGCCTTGCGGTATTCATTCTGGTTCTCTGCAATCGGAGTTCAAATACCTCCGACGTTAACTTTGCATTTCATTCAGTTAGGTTTGATAAAGAACCTGTGCTGGAGTCGGTTCTATTTCCCTCTCTCTCTCTCTCTCTCTCTCTCTCTCTCTCTCTCTCTCTCTCTCTCTCTCTCTCTCTCTCTCTCCTCTCTCTCTCACACACACACACACACACACACACACACACATACACACTCTTTCTCTCTTTCTCTCTCTCTCTGCCCATCAATATCTTCGAAGAAATCGGCTATGATCTGACCTGGAGAGGAGTGGATTTCGACAAATTTAAAATTACCCAAGACTGGCTGTTTATCATAAAACCATCCCTTCGACTCCGTCAAGTGTTGACAGCCCAGGACAAGGGGAAGGTGTAAGCCGTCCGCACATATATACTCTCGTTCTCTTTCTCTCTCACACTCTGTGAATATATATATATATATATATATATATATATATATATATATATATATATATATATATATATATATATATATATATATATGAGAGATATTGTTATCTAGAAGACCCAAAGAGTGGCAGGTAACGCTAAGTAAACGCTATGGACAGACTGTAGTTAAACTCTTTGTTCGATAGTGATACGAGTGAGCCACATTGGACTCCTCACTCGTATATATATATATTGACCAGTGAGAATCTTCTGCGCAGATGCCTATTATAGCTATTTGCGGTCCGTAACTTGGTTGATCTAAATAATATATTTAGCAACATAATTTTCGGTGCTCAACATCGCAACCAGGATTGTGTCCTCCGAAAGCATTGCCTCATCAAGAAATAATACATTTCGTGCATGAGCCGTATTCCATGTTCGGTGACATATTGAAACAGAGGAGGGATTTGAACTCGGAACCTAAAGGTAGACTGTGAAGCATTTTGTCCAGCATGCTAACAATTCTGCCAGCTCACCATCTTAATAATAATAATAATAATAATGATAATAATAATAATAATAATAATAATAATAATAATAATAATAATAATAATAATAATAATAATAATAATAATAATAATAATAAGAAGAAGAAGAAGAAGAAGAAGAAGAAGAAGAAGAAGAAGAAGAAGAAGAAGAAGAAGGATGATGATGATGACGACGACGACGACACTGAAAAAGGAGATAAAATGTACAGATAGTTTGCAAGAAATGCGAACGCCAAGACAGATACAGAAGACCAGTGGCTATGGATGAGGAGCTGAAGAGACAGAAGTATGCATATTTACAGCTCAAGAACAAACGTTAAGGACTAACTATGTGAAGTGCAGAATTGACAACACCACCAACAGCAACAAATGCAGAATGTGTGGTGATAGAAGTGAAACGGAATGTCACATCCTTAATGAATGCCCGAAATTGGCACGACGCGATAACAAACGACGCCATAACAATGTGGCAAGAACGATCCATTGGGACTTCTGTGGAAATCACGGTCTACAAAGAGCAAAGTCGTGGTATGAGAAAACCCCGAAGCAGTCACCGAAAATGAGAATTGCAAAATCCTGTGGGATGCAATGATTCAGCGCGATCACCCGACCAGATGTCGGAAACCGGACATTGTTGTGGCGAGCAAAAAAGGAAAGAATATGTATGATAATCGACATAGCATGTCTCGGTGACAACAGCATCAATGTGAGAGCAGGAAAAATAAACAACTACAACGTTTTTAAGGAGGAAATACGAAGGTTGTGGTCAATGAATAGAGTAGACGTGATACCAATAGTAATTGGTGCACTTGGAAGTATCAGCACTCAACTACCAACAAGGCTGAAAAAGATCGGTGCAAGTGTGAAGGTAGAACAGCTGCAAAAAAAATCAGCATTGCTTGGAACTGCAAGAATTCTTTGCAGTGATCGTGAAGAATGACCAGTAAACAAGTTTCACCTAATTCTACTAGCTTTGGACAGCAGGCACTTTCCATCATTCCCAGTAAAATAAGCTGAGGGTTTTCATCAAACAACAACAACAACAGCAATAATAATAATAATAATAATAATAATAATAATAATAATAATAATAATCCTTTCTACTATAGGCACAGGGCCTAAAATTTGGGTCGGTTAGACTGACCCCTGTACTCAAAGACATGCACACACATACACATATACACATACGTACATATATGCATACATATGTATATGTATATATACGTATTCGTGTATGTATGTATATATGCATGTGTGTATATATATGTGTGCTTGTATATATGTGTATATATGTATATATATATATATATTATATATATATATATATATATATATATATATATATATGTATGTATGTATGTATATACACACATATATATATATATATATATTCATAAATTTGTAAACAAACCCGAAAGCTGTAAGTTACGGAGAAGAGCGACGCACATAGGTTCTTTTTAATAATAACTAAAATTGTATATTATTTATATAATAATATATGCTCATTTAAAGCAACTAGACCTAAATAATCGCCGAACGATTGGCCGAACCACTGGAAATTGAACACAACATCAATGCTTACATGGCTCCGTACACACCCATTGCAGCCACATTGCCCATCCATCAACTTAAGACATTTTTACAGCATAGATGATCTCGTATATATATATTTCTAAATTTGTAAACAAAAAGGGTCTGTGTGTGTCGCTCTTCTCCGTTATTTATTGCCTTCGGGTTTGCTTACTGAACTCGGATTCTTCAGAATCTATTTAATAAGGGTGTGTTATTAGAACACTGCATACAGCCGTTGTCGCCTTGAGAGATACTCTCATATGGACGCAGATTGCTAAAACGATAAACATATATCGTTAGTAGGCGAGAACCGTCTGGCATGAGAGCCAGAACAACCATACATACCACATGATTTTAGCATATTGCGCTTCGTCAGTAACAGGTGTTCGCTCGCCGCACACCAGGCAAATATTTCAAAATGTTCGTATCGTTCAGATTTCTTAGATAGTTACGAAAGTTCTTCTCCATGTGTGTGTGTGTATGTGTGTGTGTGAGTCTGCGCACACCTTAAGCAATTGTGGTTTTGTTTCTTTGTTTCTCTTAATTTCTTTCTTTCTTACTCTATATTACTTTTTAATTTTTTTCAAATAGTTTTTTATCTGCCCACGTTGTCTAATTCCCTGTCTAATATGGCTATCATGTATTTACACTACCATATACGCATATATATATAGTTGTATATGTATATACATATGTGTGTGTGTGTGTGTGTGTGTGTGCGTGTGTGTGTGGAGGCGCAATGGACCAGTGGTTAGGGCAGCGGACTCGCTGACATAGGATCGCGGTTTCGATTCCCAGACCGGGCGCTGTGAGTGTTTATTGAGTGAAAACGCCTAAAGCTCCACGAGGCTCAGGCAGGGTGGGGATAATCCCTGCTGTACTCTTTCGCCACAACTTTCTCTCGCTCTTTCTTCTGTTAGCCTCCTCGCTTAGCCAGCGGGGTGGCGTCATTTGAAGGCTAAAGCAATGCGAAGCGCATTGTGACCAGCGATGTGTAGCAACATCTAATGGTCTGGTCAGTCACGTGCTCACGTGATATGTATATATATATATATATAAATTATAATAAATAAATGCGCCTTTTAAAGCCTAGCCAGGCTCATGGGCCCGGTTTCCCTGTTTCAATGGAGTATATGTTCCCCATCTGGACGGGACGCCAGTCCATCGGAGCGTTACTCATTTTTGCCAGCTGAGTGGACTGGAGCGACGTGAAATGAAGTGTTTTGCTCAAGAACACAACGCATCGCTCTGTCCAGGAATCGAAACCACAATCTTACGATCATGGTGCTGACACCCTGACCACTAAGTCACGCGCCTCCACATATATATATGCATGCACGCACGCACGCACACTCACACACACACACACACACACACACACACACAGCGGTTTCAGTAATTATATCAATTCAACAACTCTTTGTTGTTTCTGTTCACGTTGCAATTATTGCAAGTCAAGAAAAACATACGAAGCCATTTGATCTATATTTGACTGTTCTGGTAAATATGACACATAAAACATCTTTCTCTCCACTCATGCTAAGTACTATGTGCAAAGTGCATAAGTAGGTGAGTGCATTTGTTTGCATGCAGTGAATCACCCGGAAGCAACATCTTCATGTAAAACAATTGTGTTATATCAGTGTTCTGTGTTTAAAGCAATAATCATTAAATATCAAAAATAGAAATGCAAAGAAGGAAACATTCTGTTACGTCATCACACAGAAAATACAAGGTTCATTCCAAAAGTTTTGACACTTTTTTCTGAACTGACCTTTTATTACAGTTCTATATTATAAGAGATGAGGAGTTATGTACGTTATTTACATTATTTACATTCGATGAATATTTGTCCTCCGATCTTAATTACTACGCCCACGGGCATATAGCGTAGAGGTTAAGGGCGCGGACTACTAACCCAAAAATTCCGAGTTCGATTCCAGGCAGTAACCTGAATAATAATAATAATAATAAACACATATAACATACAGAAAATTGCACTACTAGGCACTGCACACATCCTACGCAGAACACTTTCCATACAATAACCATCAGAGCATCACAACAAATCACAGCACATACCCAAGGCACACAGAGCTGCGCTCGGTAGTGAAGTGAAAGCACGCTATAAAAATAAAACTACTGAAATTAATAATAATAATGATAATAATAATAATAATAATAATTGTATAGGTGCAGGGGTGGCTGTGTGGTAAGTAGATTGCTTACCAACCACATGGTTCCGGGTTCAGTCCGGTGAGGTGGCACATGTGGCAAGTGTCTTCTTCTATAGCCTCGGGCTGATCAAAGCCTTATGAGTGGATTTGGTAGACGGAAACTAAAAGAAGCCCGTCGTATATATGTATATATATATATATATATATATATGTGTGTGTGTGTGTGTGTGTGTGTGTGTGTCTGTTTATCATCCCAATATCGCTTGACAACCAATGCTGGTGTGTTTGCGTCCCCGTAACTTAGCGGTTCGGCAAAAGTGAATAAGTACATGCTTACAAAGAATAAGTCCTGGTGTCGATTTGCTCCACTAAAGGCGGTGCTCCAGCATGGCCGCAGTCAAATAACTGAAACAAGTAAAAGAGTAAAAGAATAACAACAACAACATCGAATAATACCTTAGGAATGAGAACCCAGGTTCGAAATTTTCCCAAGACACCTGACGAAGGCTAGAGTGTCCTTGCCACATTGTCAGTGCCCTTGTGTTATTTGCAAAGGGAGGTCATCCTCCCTCGAAAACCTAAGTGATACATACGGACTATAGTTTCAAGGTAATTGCCTCTCGTCAACGCATGGTAAACACCGGTTTTCGATGAAGGAGACCTTTGCAACTAATAATATTTAACGTTTTTCACAGCAACCACTGTCACTGATTTAGAAAAACTGTCTGAAAGCATTAATAAATCTCTGAACGAGATATAAACAGTAACCGCTCGACAACGTAAAGTGTACTAGCCATCTGAATGTGGCTAGCCACTGGGGGTGGGGTGTTACTGATGCTTTTAGCCCCAGGAGATCAACGTCACCAGCTGGCCTTAGACACAAAATTTCAGTGCCCTTGTGTTATCCGTCAAATGTAAATAATGTATATAATGAAAATAATGTAGACTTTTATTAATCTTAAAGACGTACAACATTCTAATCGCCTTCAAAGTAGGTTCCTCGACATCAATGCACTTGTAGCTCTCCAGCAATTTCGTGGAGTCCTTCCATCTGATGGGGTCCAAGACCCTCGTCACAGCCTCTTTTATATTCTCCTTTAGCTTGGGGAACAAACAAAACTGACAGGGTGAAAATTTGGATTGTAGGGTGAGTGAGGGACAGGTTTTGATGTCCACTTCTATCAAGGACTCGGTTAACAGGATAAAAGTGTAGTTTGGTGCATTGCCCTGGGGCAGGTACCACCAACCCGTGTGAAAGAGCTTCGATCTTTTGCTACGAAATCTTCTCTCGAACTCCCGCTAAACCTTCGAAAAGTACTCTTTGTAGATGATACCATTGCTGCCGATAAAGGGAATCACCATGATTTGCTTGGAATTCTTGAGTCCGGAGAAACCAGAATGCTTCCTTTTGTCACTCTGTCTCTTGCTTTCTGGATTATAACTGTAGATCCAGTTTTCCTCACAAGTCACTGAGACTCCAATATTCTTAGATTGGAGATAACGAGCTCAGCCATATCTCCGCTATTACCAATGCGTCTTTTCTTCTGTTCGTCATTTAGCACTCAAAGAAAAATCTTTGCACAATTTTGCTCATATTCAGTTGAATAATTCTGTGTACAGTTGCCGCAGTAACTCCAAACTATATCCTTATTGTTTTTGTAGACATATGACGATAAATTACGAATTTAGAACATCAACCAGCTCTGATGATCTGATGTCCCTCTCCTTCCTCCATCTCTCAACGTCTCTTACTGTTCTTGAACCTTCTGCTCCAACTTAACCCATAAGCAGTTTAGGGCATTTCATAAGTTTCTCAACTGCTGTTGCCCAGTTTAGCACAAAAACTTGTTTCATATCGAATTTCCAAGTTGTCTTCCTGTCCCGACTGCTTTCTGCAAACTAGTCAGCAGTGACAAGCAGTGTTTACAAGGTTTTTTTCAAAATGTTACTACAGCCTCGAAGCTGTAATACAAAGTTGACTGGTCAGATTCTTAGATGTATGTTGTTTGTTCCTTCTCGAGTCATGCCAGGCTCATAAGGGCTGTTTCCATGGTTTCATTGTCGTATAGGTTCCCCGCCTGGACGGGACGCCGGTCCGTCGTATGTGAGCTGCTAGATGCGGGAAAAAAGAGTGAGAGAAAGTTGTGGCGAAAGAGTCAGCAGAAGTTCGCCATTACTTCCTGTAATGTCTCGCTCATAAACACACACATTGCACGGTCTGAGATTCGAATCCGCGATCCTGTGACCATGAGTCCGCTGGTCTAACCATTAGGCCATGCGCCTCCACTCTTAGGTGTATAATAATGATATATTCTAGAAGAGTTATAACTACTGTAGTGGGAATATATATTCAGTACCAGGTTTTAATATAGCTGTGGGTATATTATTACAGGACTTCATATAGAGATGAAGAATAAATTCAAGAACTATATATTTACTACATAAAAATATATTTTATTTACTGGTCGATGATGATACATAATCAAAATGCAGAATCTAGTTGAATGAAGTAATCTATACAAGAAAGTTCAGATGTAGGAAATATAGAAATAACAGCCAAGTAGTGGATTTTAGTCATGTGGCGTAAGAGAAATAGACGGACATAGCAGTGATGTGAATGGCTCTAAGTCTAATCGACTAAGAAGCAAAGAGCAAGGTTAGCAAGCTGTTTTTTATTAATGGAACGCTAGACATTCTAGAAACTTCCTGGAGAGACGCTAAGCTTTTTGAATAATTAAGAATCACGTTTCATGACACAGACGCTTCGAGATAGTTAAGAGAGGTTAATCTATAATCCTTCTTGCAAAGGAGATCATTCAACTATTTAGCTACGTAGACTACTACACTAGCTCTCTTAAGATGTTTCAAATCGTCTGGATTGCATCTCGTATAGTGAGTTGGTTGAAGTCGGTGAAAATAATTGATAGGAAGCAATGTGCCTTCTTTTAAAAAAAGGTGTCTGTTAACCCATGTCAAAAACTCTTCTACACTTCTGAAGGAATACTCTGAGTTGTCTTCCATGACCCTGTTCAGGAAACAACCTTGTTGCCATTGATTTGTTCGAACCAGGGTTCACTCGATGCTTAGGTGTATTGGGTTAGCTGCAAAGGACAGTAAAGTTGTGACCAGAAAATTCTGAGAAAATTGTGGAAGCTGCTGATAAAGCAAGCCATTAGATCTAGCTCGGGATACTCTGGTGTCAAGCTGAAAGGGACCTAAACAGAGTTGCCTCACCGCCTGATTAGTCGTCGACTACATTCAGTGATGAAGTACAGAAGCAACTGCGGTACACAATTGTTGACCCTAACATATGTTAATCATTTTGTCAAGTATGAGAAACAAACACACACACACATATACACACACTGAACACATACATACAAATGTAAGAACTGGGACAGCCTGTTTGGGATTAAGTATGTAAATTTACACTAGTCTGTCGAATAGACATACAATTAGTCGATAATATCCAATGAAAGTAGTCGAGTTAATTTTTCACTCTATGCAAAGAGAACCGATTGCTTTAGCTACACAGCGACTCCACATAAATGTTTATTGAGCGTACGCATATAAAAATATTTACCAACTTATCTACAAACATGTTAAGAAACATCAACGAAAGCAGTGGTATGCAAATAAGCAGGACATTGACTCTTTTTCAATAGTTTTCATTCATATTTACAATTTACACACACACACACACACACACACACACTCTCTCTCTCTCTCTCCTCTCTCCATCTCTATCTGTTTCTACTTGTCAATATGTCTTTCTGTCTGCCTGTCTGTCTGTCTGTTTCTCTCTCTCCCTCTTACTCTTTCTCTCTTCTCTCTCTCTCTCTCTCTTGCATACCCCATGTATTGTTTAGAAGAATTTGTTAACCCAATCTCTCTATTCTTCTGTACTTCTGAAAGAACGCTATGAGACGAAATCTGAAGTCAGAGAACAGAGAAGCAATGTATATTTAATAGGTAGAGGAGAAGTAATTATTTTGCATATATTTACAGAGGACGGAGGCACAAGCGGATAAAGTAGGAGTGGAGTGTATATATATATATATATATAATATATATATATTATATATATATATATATATATATTACAATTTATAAATTAAACACGATTAGCATAACGCATCCCCTCTCCTCAAACACAAAGAGAAACGTGCTTGTATACATAGAGGGAAAGCGGGAGAAGGAGATAATGAAAGAGGCATTAAGACAAAAGAAATTTAAAAGTCAAATAAGTCAGCGTCGATCCAGCGACATCAAATAGGCGGTATAAAAAGGCTATGCCAAGGCGCCTCATTGCTCGGTCGATGATCTGGTCGCAGCGGATTGCGAGAATCACAAAGTCCATCGAAGTTGACTTCGATTGAAAAAGAAATGGAGAAAAAGTGTGATGTATTTACTCATATTGCGATTCGAAATCCGAATTGATACTACAAAATCAAGTTAAAAGGAAGAACTTGGATATTAATATTGAAGATTTTGCATGCTCCGAATCAGAAAATTAATACTGGTTTTAAATTTTGGCATGAAAGGGCCTTAAGTCGGTTAGATCGATGCTAATACTCTACTGGTACTTATTTTATCGACTCCGAAAGAATGAAAGGCAAATTTGAGAACTTGAAGATGGACGAAATGACGAAAAGCATTCTACTCGGCGTGATATCAATTCTGCCAGCTCGTCGCCTTAATCAGAATAATATGGAAGATGTGAGGGTGATTCAGTGGTCTTCATTCAGTGTTTTTTGCGTCTCAGTTTATCTATTATGATTACTATTTTTGCAAAGCCTGTATTTCAAAATCTATTGCACAGTTGCTTCATAACAGGATCAATAACATAAAGAGGAACAAAAAAAGCTATGAAATATATCTCAGCTAAACCACTGAAGACAGCCATACCCTTGTATGACCGCAAGTCCAATGACTAAGAGCCAGTAAAACAAAGAAATATAAAATAGATAAAGTAAATCATGTTATTAGCGATAAGATGCATATTTTCTATGGCAACACGAGATAATTGACAATTTATGTCACAATATGATGATGGCCTGAAGAATTGACAATTATCGCTTGTTTATCAAGCATTTGTCATTGGTCCCTAGGTAGGAAAATATGAGGTGATATAACAATGTTATATTAAAGATAAGCAACGCATGTATTTCTGCTGTAATATTTATCTAAAATATGAGAAAATAACGGCGGAAATATGGAGGATCGTTAAAATCTACGATTCGGTGATTGTTGATACGTGTGACTGGGAGTGAGTGAGTGAGTGAGTGAGTGAGTGAATGAGTGTGAATGCATGTGTGTGTGTGGTGGGGGGGGGATTGTTTGTGTGGGGTTGAGGATCCGTCTGTATTTATATGTGTATGTTTCAGTATGCATATCTCTGTATATATTTTTGTGTAAGCACGCATGAGGGTGTTTTATTCGTCTATATGTGTGTGCATGTATATATATATATATATATATATATATATTATTTGCGCGTGCACATGTGTGTGTGTACCCTATTTGCAGATGTGTATACATGCATGTGAACATTAGTTTACATGCGTGTACACATGTCCACGGTTATGTTTTCGTATTTCAATGCAAAAGTGTGTATAAATACGAGGGTATATGTCTCTGTACCAGCGATTTAGATTGTACTTGAATGTATATTTAATAATATTAGTGTGTATGTGTGTGGACTTAAGTGTGTGTGTGCATGTATACATGTATGTCTGTATGTATATGTATTTGTATGACAGTGGATTCCTAGCAGTTGTCTGTATTTACGTATTTTAACATACGAACGTATATTTCTATTTCAGTGTATGAGCAAGTGAGTGTGTTTGTGCTGTGTGTGCGTATGTTTGCATGTGTTTGTGTGTGTGTGTGGCGGGGTGGATTTGTATTAAACAATATTAGTGAATGTATCAGTGTGGAAATGTGTATACATTTGTATATTTGTGTATATATGCCTAATGTATAAATAAGGTCTATTGCTCTGTGTGTTTCTGAGTCTCTCTCCCCACATATATATATATATATATACTCTTTTACTCTTTTACTTGTTTCAGTCATTTGACAGCGGCCATGCTGGAGCACCGCCTTTAATCAAGCAACTCGACCCCGGGACTTATTCTTTTTGTAAGCCCAGTACTTATTGTATCGGTCTCTTTTGCCGAACCGCTAGGTAACGAGGACATAAACACACCAGCATCGGTTGTCAAGAAATGCTAGGGGGGCAAACACACTCACACAAACACACACACGCATATATATATATATATATATATATATATATATATATATACATATATACGACAGGTTCTTTCAGGTTTCCGTCTACCAAATTCACTCACAAGGCTTTGGTCTGCCGGAGGCTATAGTAGAAGACACTTGCCCAAGGTGCCACGCAGTGGGACTGAACCCGGAACCATGTGGTTGGTAAACAAGCTACTTACCACACGTATATATACATATATATATATATATAATATATATATATATATATATATATATATATACGAAAGAAGGTTTGAAAATGCAATTTAAAAGATGTTTATTTACTTAACCGGTTTCACTCTTTGGAAAAAAGAGTGAACAACCGGTTAAGTAACTAAACATCTTTTAAATTGCATTTTCAAACCTTCTTTCGTATATAATTCCACTCGTGCGATACCCCACACTCAACTTTGTTATATATATATATATATATATAATAAGTTAATCCAAACGGGGGAAAACAGAAAAAACAACAATACGTGGAACAATTACAGTATTATTATTATTAGGCCCTCAGGAAAATGGAAGAAGGTGGGTATGACGTTTCGAGCGGAGCTCTTCGTCGGAAACATAGGAGAAAGAAA
>NC_043003.1:65111802-65119302 GCF_006345805.1 Octopus sinensis | reverse complement strand
TGTAGGTTCCAACTCTGTCATGTCTGTGAATATATTCCTTCTTAGCCAGGACTGGGCAGCCAGAGATAATATGATTTATTGTTTCTTGTCCTTCTTCACATATTCTGCAGTTACTTGTTATATTTCTTTTCATTACATGTTTTTGGTAATTTCTAGTGGGGAGGCTTTGGTCTTGTGCTGCAATTAAAAATCCCTCTGTCTCTGATTTGAGTCCTGAGCTTCTCAACCATTGCTGGGATTTTTCTTTGTCTATTTCTTTTGCGTTTAGTTTAGTCCAGTATTTACCATCAAGGGCTTTTCTTGCCATCATTTTATCATGGTTCGTTGCTGTTCTGTTTTTAGTTTGGATTTCATTTGTTTTATAGCTTTTGTTGTTTCTTCATTTTCTTCTTCTTCTTTTTCATATTTATTAGGTGGTATGATTTCTTGTTTGTATTTGTCAGCTTCCTTAAATACTGAAAACAGTTTTTTTGTTTTGCTTGTGTTTTGCCGCTATTTGTATCAGATTTCCTTCCTTCTGAAGTAGATATTTTTGCAGTCCTATGGTGGTTATTTTATAGTAGTTTTCCAGTTGTATAAGGCCTCTACCACCTTCTATACGTTGTATATATAGTCTTTCTATGTCAGATTTTGGGTGATGCATCCTAGATCCTGTCATTATTTTTCTTGTTTTCCTATCTATTTTGGTCAGTTCATTTAGTGTCCAGTTAAGGATATTGTAGCTGTAACTTATAACTGGGACAGCTAAAGTGTTAATACCTATTATCTTGTTTTTAGCATTGAGCTCTGTTTTAGTATTGATCTAACTCGTCTATAATATTCTTTCTTTATTTTCTCTTCATTTGTGTGTGTTGTGTCTTATCTAGTTCATGGATTCCTAAGTATTTGTAAGTTTGGCTTCGGTCTAATTCTTTTATTTCATTGGTTTTATCTAGTGTGATGTTGTTACTCTTAACTAGTTTTCCTCTTTTCATGGTTACTTTGGCGCATTTTTCTAATCCAAATTTCATATCTATTTCTTTGGTAAATCCATGAACTGTCTTTAATAGTGTTTCCAGCTGTTTGTCATTTGCAGCGTATAGTTTTAGGTCATCCATATATAAAAGGTGGCTGATCGTTTTGCCGTAACATTTATATCCGCATCCAGTTCTATTTAGCATATCAGATAGAGGTGACAGTGCCAAGCAGAAAAGGAGTGGAGAGAGAGTGTCTCCCTGGAATATTCCTCTTCTAATGAGGATGGTTTTGGTTTTCATGAGTCCCTCTTTTGTTTGGAGCTGTAGCACGGTTTGCCATTTATTCATAGAGTGCCCTATGAATTTTATAAGGTTGGTGCTACTTTGTTAATGGTAGTGTTTCGAGGATCCATGTGTGGGGATGCTATCAAACGCCTTTTTGTAATCGATCCAGGCCATACTGAGGCCTTTCTTCTTTCTGTGCTGTCTTCAGTTATGGCTTTATTAATCATTAGTTAATCTTTACAGCCATATGAGCCTTTGCGGCATCCTTTCTGCTCTTCTGGAAACAGGTTGTTTTCGTCCAGGTGCTTGTTCAACCTTTGCGTTATCACTGCAGTAAATGCTTTGTATATTGTAGTGAGACATGTTATTGGTCTATAGTTTTCTGGTTTTGCTGTCTCATTTGATTTGGGAATTAAGATGGTTTTCCCCTTCGTGAGCCATTCAGGCATTGTCTCTGGCTCTGCTAGCATGCTGTTAAAGTTTTCAGCCAGCTTTTTGTGCATTCCTGTTAGATATTTCAACCAGAAGTTGGGGATCTTGTCATGCCCAGGTGCCTTCCAGTTGCTTAGTCTTTGCAGTGCCTGGGCGACCTCTTCAGTTGTTATGGGGGTCCAAAGTTGCTCAGATGCTGAGTTTGTTGTTTTGATACGCCTTTTTTTTTTTGGTTGTTCGTTCGCCGACCATATTTCTCTCCAGAATTCTTCCACTTCTTCTGCCGTTGGTGCTGCAATGATTTCTATTTCATTTTTACCAAGTTCTTGGTAGAACTTTTTGGGGTTGGAGTTGAACTTTTTGTTTTGTTCAAAGAAGCGCTGGCGTTTCTCGTACCGGCGGATCCTTTGTGCTTTGGCAAGGATATCTTGCTTCAGCTTTTCTTTTATCTCAGGTAAATCTTTTTCTGTGATGTTATATTTGCGGAGTATTTTTGTTTTCTTTTTGTTGCTCAGTAGCGTTGATTGTCTACTGATTTCATTAAGAATCGACATATCTTTTCTCATTTTTTGTATTTTGTTTTGGATGTTATTTATCCACAGGGTTTGTTTTGGTGGTGGTACTCCTGTTTGGATGGGTTTGAGTGAGTATCCAGCTTCTTTTGTGGCTGCAGTGGCTGCTGCGTATACTAAGTCATTTAGCTTAGTGATATCGCTTTTTGTTTCAGTGGCTATTAGTTCAGTGACAGCTAGGTGTATGCTGTTTATAATTGGTGTTGTTGTTTCGTTTATTTTGATTTTTGGGAGATATGGTCGGTGGTCCATTTTGAGCTCTGCGGTTTTCATTTCTTTGATTATTTTACTTTTTATATTATTATAATCATTAGGCTCCCTTTTGTTGTCTCTAGGTTTTATATTTGTGTCGCTTTCTTTCTTATTTATATGTTTGTTTGCCGTATTTTGGCTTGCTGTTTGTCGTGTATTATTATGCATCCTTACGGTCTGGGTTTGTTGTTTTTTATTTATATCATGTTTGTTGGGAATGTTACGTTTGTCTTCGTGTTTTACTGTTTCAGTGTTTATATTAATGGGCGTCGTTGTGTGGCTTCTATCTACATTTTCCTAGTGTATTTTTTCTTTTAGATGTTCTATTTCTATTTCTGATATTTTTTTTTGCTTTGAGAATGTATCTTCATACGTTATCTATTTTATTAGGGTTCATTGCTGTATCCAAGTCTATATTTATGTTATTTTCCTTCCATATTTTATATGTATGTGTTGTTGTGTTTTCATTTTTGGGGTAGAGCACTGCTGTGAAGTATGCGTGTAGGATAGAAATGTATTCCTCACATGTCCATTTATGTCTTTTGGGTTTTATCTGCGGGACATGAGGAACAACGTCCGGCCTATTATTTTGACGGTCGTCATTTTCGTAGGGTACCGGTCCGTTTATTTCTGTTGTCACATTGTTTTGCACGTGTAGTTTTTCGTACATTTTGTGTTGTAAGTTTAAGGTATGTACCTCCCGATTGTTATTCTTGGGTTGAATAATATCGGTGGTATTCAATTTCTTCGTAGTTCCTTTGTACATGGTGTTTGGGGTCGGGGATGATCTGGTGTTGATTGATCGTACTGTTTCACGCATGTTTACATGTGTTGTGTTAGAGGTGGAGATGATATCGAGTCAAAATACATCATTTCGTTTCGAAAATAGTAATAAATTTTAATGAGCATTACTTACTCGGGTACAGTCCAATCCTTTGTTAGTAAATCTTTGGTTTCATACGATGTCCTTGTTTTCGATGTTTGTGGATAGATTTCAGAGCTCTGTTGTATCGTTCTTACATCTTAAACGTACCCCGATGTTCTTCTTAAACGTCCTCTGGTGTTCTCTCTTAAACGTCCCCCGGTGTTCTTCTTAAACGTCCCCCGGTGTTCTTAAACGTCCCCCGGTGTTCTTCTTAAACGTCCCCCGGTGTTCTTCTTCTTATTGTTATTGTTCTTCTTATTATTATTGTTCTTCTTCTTCTTCTTCTTCTTCTTCTTATTATTATTATTATTATTATTATTATTATTATTATTATTATTATTATTATTATTATTATTATTATTATTATTATTATTATTATTATTATTATCATCATTACTTTCCAAATATCTCCGCTGTCTCGTTGGCAATATACTGAGATTTGTGAAAAGTTAAATCTTTCCATTTAGTTTTCACATTCCGTGAGTAAAGAAATCATCTCACCACAGAGAGAATAGTTGCCAATAAGTACGAGACACGAATGAAATATTCTTCTATTGTACCTTGTCTCAGTAACTGAAATGCGACCATGCTTGGGGCACAGCCTTGCAGGATTTTAGTAAAACAATTCTATCTCAGTACCTATTTTTATATCCGGTGCATGCCGACCCGCTAGACTACGAGAACGTAAACGAATCAACGTCGGTTATCAAGCGGTGGGGTGGATAATACAAAGATACACACACACATATATATATATATATATATATATATATATATATATGCGTGTGTGTGTGCGTTGTTATATATATATATGTGTGTGTGTGTGTGTGTGTGTGTGTGTGTGTGTGTGTGTGTGTGTGTGTGGTGTGTGTGTGTGTGTGTAAAATGGTAAAGACCCATTTTGGTTACGAATGACCACGGGATTGCATCTAAAAAGTTCACCTCCGAGACACAAGTCCAGGCAAACGACGATGCAACTTGGCACCAGTGACGCCGCAACTCATTTCTACAGCTGAGTGAATTGGAGTAACGTGAAATAAAGAACACAATACACAACCCGGTCCGTCTATCGAACTCACTACCTCATGATTGTGATACTGATGCTCTAACAACTGAGCCATGAGCCTAATATATATACATACACACACACACACACACACACAAACACACACACAAACACACACATACATACATACATACATACACACACATACACACACACACACACACATATATATATATATATATATATATATATATATATATATATATATATATATATATGATGGACTTCTACACAGTTTCCATAAGCCAAGACGCCACGCAGTGGAATGGAACCCGAAACCACTTGGTCACGGGTGTGAAGTAACATTCTTAACCAAACAGCCAAGCCAAGCCTATGTTCCTCTTAAGAAACAGATAATCAAATTTTTTTTACATCCCATTAAATTGTAAATGGTATCGGAAAAGGCGGAAGTTTCGAATAGAATGCCTTGCCAGTGTCCAGTCACAAGCCATTATGCTTTTGAAATGAAATGGTTAAAAAATATATCATTTAGATTTTTGGTAAGGTAGTGAGCTGGCAGAATCGTTACCGGGATGGGTGCTAATGCTTAGCGGCGTTTCGTCCGTTTTTACGTTCTGAGTTCAAATTCCGCCGAGGACTCATAGGGTGGTTATCTTGTTTTTATAGTGTGTAAGGGATCGGTATCACACAATTCCCACTGAATGGGACGCCAAACTGTCGTAGAATTACTTATTTCTAGTGGAATGGAATGGAACAATGTGAAATGAGAGCCTAGCTCATGATCACAATGTGCCTCCTGCTCCAAAGATCGAACTCACGACCGCAAGATTGTGAATGCATTTCATTAAACACTAGAGTAATCTAATTCCACTCTACGACACTTCTGACGTGTATAGCATCATATCAGAGCTAAAAATGATAGTTATAATCTCACACATTATGAGAGGATAGTAGAGAGTGTACTAACGGCACAATATATTTTTAGTTAGGTCCCGTTTCGTTCTGAGTTGTGAAGAGGGTTAATTGATAGTTCTGAAGGCAATTAACGAACATAATTAATATAGCAAAGGGTTAAGCACTTTGCGCTAATTAGTGATATCCGGTTACGTTCACAGTTCAAATCTCACCAAGCTTAACATTGTACTTCATCCTTCTGAGGTCGTTAAAGTGTCAGTGAAATAGTGGAGTCGATGGTATCTCCCCTAAAAATTATTGGTCGTGTACCTAAATTAGGATCCATTATTATTACCAATAAGGCGGATGTTGAAATGTAGATTTACGAGAGCATTGTACAAAGAGTCTTTCGGTATGTAGTTGTATTCATTTATGTTCTGATTTCAAATCCCTACGGTATGAACTTTAACCTTCTTCATGACGATATAATCAGCCACACCAATTCCCCTAAATTAGAATTGTGAAGCCTATGTCAGAATTTATTATCGTCGTTACAATTCAGGACGTCGTATTGAGAGAAACAATGGAGTAGTGTATAAAAGCATTTGCGCCATTGAGAAACATTCAGCGTTTAAACCCTAGCAATATCAACTCTGTCCTTTGAGCCGTAAGATTCTTTTGTTCGGTTTAGGCGGTGCTCCAGCATGGCCGCAGTCAAATGATCGACACACAATTAAGAGGATAAAAGAACACCAGCCCGATCGAGCAAACCCATCGCTAATCACAATCTATCTTTGGTCATCAGAGTCTTTCCTTTCTGTCCAGGGCGCCCCACATTTTTTTCATGTAGATCACACTGGAGATATTTTCATACCTTGATGAAAGGGGTCATTTCTTGCCCTTGTGCACTTTGGCCATATCAACTCCAATGCAACCATATGTATTTATTATAAGACATCATGGGGAGCTGTCTCTTGCTACACCGTCTGATGAAACAATATTCGTGGAAAAATCGAGATAAAATTTCATAACACTTTCCAGCGCAATCGACTGCGATGATGTTCGTCCACAGGCTTGGTAATCACCGTTTGGTAAAATGCTTATGTTGTTTCTCGAAATACAGATTGGTATGTTTAGGAGAATCTACTCATATTTTGTGTATTACTCTGTACTGTTTCAGAACTGTACAATACACACGCTATATGTGACTGTATATCTGCATAAAGGTATTTATACTTTGTGTGTGTATACGTATATATAGGTGCAGGAGTGGCTGTGTGGCAAGTAGCTTGCTTACCAACCACATGGTTCTGGGTTCAGTCCCACAGCATGGCACCTTAGGCAAGTGTCTTCAATAGCCTCGGGCCGACCAAAGCCTTGTGAGTGGATTTGGTAGACGAAAACTGAAAAATGCCCGTTGTATGTGTGTGTGTGTGTGTGTGTGTGTGTGTGTGTGTGTGTGTGTGTGTGGTGTGTGTGTGTGTGTGTGTGTAGTGTAGTGTGTGTGTGTGTGTAAAAACACACACGCACACACAGCTAGACTTGAACACTTGTGTCATGTTAGGGGAGGAGGTTGTATTCGAAGAGGTTTAATAGCTGCATTACAGAGGCGGATGAGATCTATAGGGCGGGGAGTGATGTTACTTATCTTTTGCAGTATCTCCTGACGAAGTGAATAGTCACAGAAACATCCAGCTGCCCCGGAATACCATTGTTAAGTAAATATATGCTCATTTTCTTTATATGAATACTAGCATTATGACCCGTCGTTGCCGGATCATAGTGCTAGTGCATGTATATATGTGTATATGTATGTGTACATATTACATGTACATCTATATATATATACATCTACACATAAAATACAAAATACAAAGTTATATCTTGATATCGCTAGTGATAACAATGCTCAAAATATATAACAGAGTGGAATTTTAGGCCCGTCTCTTGCAATTTCGATCAATTGTATCTTGTCCTCCCTCTTGTATAGAAGTGTGGCTACAATCCAGCCTACCTCTACTGCTAGGTGGTGGGGGGCATTTTAAATTTTTATCCGGGACGTCCTACGTCCCAGATATAAAGGTAAAAATAAAATATTTCCACTTTGCAAGTTCGAGTCGAGTACTCCTTGCATGCTCCGTTGACTCGAACCTTGCT
>NC_043003.1:65094302-65106802 GCF_006345805.1 Octopus sinensis | reverse complement strand
AAATTAAATAAGTGAATTAGATCAAAGCCAGATAAACAAATACTTAAGAATCAATGAACTAGATACGATACAACACACAAATGAAAGAGAATATCAGGAATACTATAGACGAATTAGATTAATTCTGGAAAGAGTGCTCAACGCGAAAACAAGGTAATAGGTATCAACACGCTAGCCATCCCAGTTATAAGTTACAGCTACAATCTTCTTAACTGGACTCTAATTGAACTAATCAAAATAGACAAGAAAACAAACAAAAATTATGACAGGACTTAGGATACACCATCCAAAATCTGATATAGATAGGCTATATATACAACATAAAAGTGGTAGAGACCTTATACAGTTAGAAAACTATTACAAAATAACCACCATATGAATACAGAAATATCTTCTTCAGAAACTAGGAAAACTAATACAAATAGCCACAAAACACGAAACAAAAGACTTTTCAGTCTTTAAGGAAGCTGACAATTAGAAAAAAAATCATAATACCTAACAACTATGAAGAAAAAGAAAAAAACAACAAAAGCTGTAAAGGAACTGAAATCCAAACTGAAACTGGAATAACAACTGATCATTATAAAACGATGGTTAGAAAAGTCTCTTCATGGCAAAAATTGGGTTAAGCTCAACAGAAAACGAATAGACAAAGCAAAATCTCAACAATGGCTGAGAAGCTCAGAACTCAAAGCAGAGGCATTTTTAATTGCAGTACAAGACCAAAGCCTTCCCACCAGAAATTACCAAAAACACGAACTGAACAGAAATACAAGTAACTGCAGAATGTTTGGTGATGGAGAAGAAACTATAAATTATATTGTCTCTGGCTGCCCAGTCCTGGCTAAGAAGAAATATATTCACAGACACGACAGAGTCGAAACATATATTACACTGGAAGCTATGCCAACACTATGAAATAACAGCAGAAAAAAATGGTATTAGCACACGCCAGAAAAGATCATAGAAAATAAGACACCAACCATACTCTGGGATATGCCAATACACATAGAGCAATTAAGGCCAATAGGACGGATATAGTTGTCAGAAATCACCAAGAAAAACAATGCTTTCTAACCTATGCATCAATACTAACAGATGACAATGTTTCTCTAAAAGAAACGGGGAAACTTTCAAAATACGATGATGTGGATATAGAGGTAACTCGAATGTGGAATCTAACAACAGAAACAATTCCTATCATTGCAGGCGCATTATGTATGATAGAAAAACATTCAGACAAATACATGACAAAAAACACCAGGTCTTATAAGTATATATAACATACAGAAAATAGCACTACTAAATCACAGCACATAGCACAGTCAAAGCACACAGAGATTCGCTCGGTAGTGCAGTGAAAGCACGTGATAAAAATAAGATTACTGAATAATAATAAGAATAATCCTTCACTCGCCCTAGGACGCTGGATGTGTCTCGACAAGAGATTGTAACAAAAATGCAGATTAAAAGTAAAGAAGAAGAAGAAGAAGGAGGAGGAGGAGAGGAGGAGGAGGAGAAGAAGAAGAAGAAGAAGAAGAAGAAGAAGAAGAAGAAGAAGAAGAAGAAGAAGAAGAAGAGAAGAAGAAGAAGAAGAAGAAGAAGAAGAAGAGCTCTGTGAAGATCACGGCCTACAAAGAGGATGGGGTATGAGCAACTCCAGAAGGAGTCACCAAAAATGATAATTGCAAAATCCTGTGGGATGCAATGATCCAGTGTGATCACACGACCAGATATCGGAAACCGGACATTGTTGTGGTAAATAAAAAAGAACATGTGTGATAATCGACATAGCATGCCCCGGCAAAACAGCATCAATGTGAAAGAAAAAGAAAAAATAAACAACTATTATAATTTAAAGTGGGGAAATACGAAGGTGGTGGTCAATGAAGAGAGTAGACGTGATGCCAATAGTAACTGGTGCACTTGGAAGTATCAGCACTCAACTATCAGCATGACTGAAAAAGATCGGGTGCAAATGTGAAGGTAGAACACCTACAAAAATCAGCATTGCTTGGAATTCTTTGCAGGGTTCTTGAAGCACGACCAGTAAAACAAGTATCCTCTTAGTTTACTGGCTGTGGATAGTTGACCCTTTCTATCATCTCCAGCAAAATAACCCGTTAGTTTTCATATAATAATAATTTCCACTCATTTACCTATTTTTCCAAAAATTTTCGTTGCGTCTTGCAACCTTTTCAATAGTCGTTGACTCTGTCCGTTGTCCGTGCTGCGTTCTTTTTGTTTGTTTATGCGCATGCGTGGGGATTAGTGTGTGTGCTCATACACATGTATGTATAAACAGATAGACATAGAGACGGATAGGTGTACATAGGTAATATGAACAGACAAGCGTACATACACACATACATACGCAAATGAAGAATGAAACACGTGACCATATATACACACACACACACTTAACTTCACACAAGGACACATGGAGACACACATCCATACATATGCGCACCCCGATATATATATATATATATATATATATATATATATATATATATATATCGGGCTGCACTTAAACACAACCAGAAAAAAAGGACCATCACGAAATATAACAATATCTATTTTGCAAAACAAACACATAAACGCAGTGGCGGACTGGTCAGGTTGCCAGCTTTCCCGATGGCAAGTGGGCCCCTACGCCATTAGAATCTATATATGGGGGCCTATGTTAGTATCTAAGGGGCCTATCCCCTCAAGTTTGAGAATTTTTAATTCACTTCTGGAAGAATGCATTATTTCAGCCAGGCTGTGTTTTTAGACTGTTGAAAAGAATACTTTTAAGAAAAAAAATTAAACGTTAGTATTGTAGTTGCGGTTGGGCCCCCTTGTAGTTACGGTGGGACCCCTTACTCTCCCGGCAACCAATATTTTTAGACCTAGTCCGCCACTGCATAAACGTGTCTGTGTGTTTGTGTGTATGCATGTTTGTGTGGAGTTTTCAATAAAGATCGTGGTATATAAATAATTATCAAAGTACTAAGATTATTTCTAAGTACCCGGAGTTGTACCCGTATCGTTGTTCACACGAACAGTGACATTCGGAATCCTCTGAGTAACAGAGAGTAATCTCATCGCTAAAGCTTATACACACAGACACACACACACACACACACGCACACACACACACACACATACATACATACATACATACATACATACATACATACATACATACATACATACATACATACATACATACATACATACATACGCACACACTTGCACACACGAACGCTCTTGTGCACTCAGATACATGTGTACGCTAAAATGTTCTCTACATGTTCAGAAATGAAGATTACCTACGTGTGTATATCTTTCTGTGAATAGACAAATTAGGGGCAATGTCTTACGCACAAATGGTTATATATATCACAATATGGATCGCCTAAGCTAAGGATCGTATGAATAGAATAATTCTGAGGCTTGTATGATTATACTGTGTGACGTGACTTCTTGTCCGTTTCATTAGTCTCGGTGTTTAGACGCGTATGTCTTCATTCTGCCATTCGTTATTAAGACGTTATCTACGATGTGGCTGGACGAAAACAAGTTGTAAGACATGTCTTGATAAACAATTATTAGTGTCTCGTACATGTAATTTAGTGACTTAAATATTTACTATTAACTAAAATCAATCATACAATTAGTGAGCATAATCGGTTTGCGGATGCATAAATTCAAAAAACAGCCATTAATTGAAGTAACACTAATTAAAATCAAACGATTGAAATTTCCGTAAATTAATACTGATTTGAATAGAGTTGTGTCTTTTCAACTGACTAATCTCTCTTGTCTTATTTCGTGCTTGTTTCAAGCAACACTTCTTATTTTGTAACACTCATCTATTTGTTACATAGCACTCAGTACATCAACCAGAGTAAATTTATTTAGAGGTTTTTGTAAGTTTAATCAGTGTTGTTCAGAGAGTCTGGATACGTGAGATAGACGGGAAGTGGGGATAAATGTGTCGGAAGTGAGAAACATTGTATAGCGACAGAGTTAAACATTAGCTTCTTCCAGTTATACATAAACGCATTCATATATACATATATACATACATACTTACGTGCATACACGCATACATACAGAAATACACACACAAATACATATATACATATATATCTATACAGACATATATACATACATACACACATACACACACACGCACATGCACATATGCGCAAATATATATATATATATATATATATATATATATCACTTTGACCGACCAGTCCGTCAGGCGTCCATTTGACACCACTGGTTACAGCACGCTGTCCACTCCTCCCTGGATCGCACCTTTCTCATCCACGTGATCCCAATCGTCCTCTTGAAATCGTCACTCCACCGTCGTGGAAGTCTTCCGGGTGGTCTTTTCCGCTCACGCGGGTACCACTCCTGGGACAGGAAGTAAATATGTGCCGGGATATCAAAAAGGAGATCTCACGGAGAGTAAGGGCCGGATGGAAGGCATTCAATGGCATAAGGGATGTGCACAAGGGAAGGTTGGACAGGACCACCCGCGCCAACCTCATTAACAGTGCAGTTCTGCCTGGAATATTATATGGTAGTGAAACATGGGCTACCACAAAGAGAGAAGAGCAAAGACTGGTAACGGCTCAAAGAGCCATGGAAAGGTCAATGCTTGGTATCTCGTTGACAGAGCACATAAATAGCAACATCATCAGAAAGAAGTCCGGCGTGAGAGATGTCATCGCAGAGTATACTCGCAGCAAGCATAGATGGGCTGGACACGTCGCCCGGCTCACCGATATATATATATATATATAAATCAAAATAATAAGGGTGAAACATTGAATATTAATTCAGAAAAATTATTTTATATACGCTAAGTGGGCATCCCTCTTATATGTGTGTATACATATATATATATATCAAAAGGTTGTTATAATACTATTCCACAGTCATACCAGCAATCCACATATACAAAAACCGTTCATACCAACAATCCAACATACCTCCATCATCAGATATCCTTATGGTTTCGTCACCTTGGCAGTACTATTCAATCCGGTAATGTCAACAGCACTGAAATAAGAGTTGATTCGGAACAAACCATATAAAAGAGGTTTGCCTCGGACTACATGGTTCCAGGTTCATTCCCACTGCTTTGCAACGTGGGCGAGTGTCTTCTGCTATAGTCTGGGGCCCCAAACCAAGGCCTTTTGAGTGGATCTGGTAGACGGAAACGGAAAGTAAAAAGCAAGTACAGACACCGAAACCAAGTCTGCATCAAGAATTTACTGGAGAAATGGGTGGAAAAATATCGGTTTCGATTCGTCATTGTGGGAGAAAGCAATGCATAAGTGGGTAGCGGAAGAGATTCCTATTGAATTCCAGAGAAATACTCCTATGGGTTTGGTCTAGTGGAGGCGTAATGGCCCAGTGGTTACGGCAGCGGACTCGCGGTCATAGGATCGCGGTTTCGATTCCCAGACCGGGCGCTGTGAGTGTTTATTGAGCGAAAACACCTAAAGCTCCACGAAGCTCCGGCAGGGGATGGTGGTGATCCCTGCTGTACTCTTTCACCACAACTTTCTCTCACTCTTACTTCCTGTTTCTGTTGTACCTGTATTTCAAAGGGCCGGCCTTGTCACTCTCTGTGTCACGCTGAATATCCCCGAGAACTACGTTAAGGGTACACGTGTCTGTGGAGTGCTCAGCCACTTACACGTTAATTTCACGAGCAGGCTGTTCCGTTGATTCGGATCAACCGGAACCCTCGTCGCCGTGACCGACGGAGTGCTTCCCTCTCATGTAACGTCTGTCTATCTAAGTTAAACAGGACTTACAAGCCATCAGAGAAGCCACATCCACCCGGACACTGTAAACTATGCACTACTCTGTATCTCTGCCTGCTGTGGGTATGGAAAGGAACGTGCAGGAGGCAGACAGTAATGTCATATAAAGGTTCATCAAAACATTATTGTAAAACTACTGCAAGAAGTGCCCATCATTGCTACTTTTATATAACAGGGTGGAAGTACTAACCAAAACTGAAATGAAACATTCATGCAGCTCATATTCAAAAGAACAAACAAATTGCAGTCATTATATATGTATATATGTATGTGTATGTGTGAGTGGACTTTGTGTCGCTTAACGTCGTAGGAAAAATTTATAGTAAGAATTTTTGGTAGAAGTACCTGTCTTTTGTGTGTCTCCCTTCATATATGTATCAATACATACATATATATATATTTATATTTATATATATATATATATATATATATAATATATATATATATAAGGCTGCTATTATATTAAACTGTCGAATGTCCAAATTCGGGGGGGGGGGGGTCAATACTTATTTTTGCCTGCAATAGCCGGTTCTTTTCGTCAAACTAACGTATCTCCAGCTGCTTCGGATGCCAAGATATCAAAGTGTAGTACAAAGGTTATGCTATGGAAAGGTGAAGCTATTTTTTCGTTTACTGAAGAAGTGACATTTTGGACTCACGACACTTTTGCATAATGTGTGTGTGTGTGTGTGTGTGTATTCATGTGTATATATATATATATATATATACATCGGAGTTTCCATGATTATGTATAGAAGAATTGCTAATTAATGAAATTCCAATTTTCACAATTTTACAATTTTATACTTTTACAATATTGAAATAAACTACTACTTTCACATGTTACCGCAATCATCAGGTTTATTTAGTGATAGCCGTGTTTTATAATTGACAACTGTGTATTGATGTATATATGCATGTACACATCTGTGCTTTGAATGTGACGGTTTTTACGTAAGACGAAATGGCAGCATCATTAGAGCATCAAATAAAATGCTTTTCGATATTTGTTCCTAATCCTTACATCCCGAGTTCAAATCAAGCTGAAGTCAACTTCGACTTTCATCCTTTCAAACTCCATTAGCAAAATAACAGCACTAAGTAATGGATTAACAGAACTGCTATAGCATCAGGCCGGTGGCTTCGCGGTGTTTCTTCTGATTTTTCCGCATTTTGGGTTCAAATCTCGTCTCTGATACCATAATCGATGACACTTTTATTAGGATATGACAACCTGTCACGGAGAAAGAAAACTCCGGAATTAAAAATATTTTCAGCAGGCTGACTACTTCTAGAGCACTTTGATAGATAAAGTCTACAAATGAAAATACAATCAACCGGGATGAACAGAGAGCGCTCTCGTATGTTGTTGCGCAGTATGCAAATTCTTCAAGTAATGGTGCTACTTACCACACAGCCACTCCCACACATGAATACACACAAACACACACACACACACGTATGTGTGTGTGTATGCATATATATGTAATTATATATATATATGTATATATATATATATATATATATATATATGTATATATATATGTACATACATGTGTATATATACATGCATACATAAGCATATATATATATATATATGTACATATATATAGATAGATAGATAGATACATACATACATACATACATACATACATAATACATACATACATACATACATACATACATATATATATATATACATACACATGTTTGCCATATATGTTCTGGTGATAAGCGATTATTTTCTAGATGAATAGTCAGCCTTTTACAGCGTATAGAGACCAAGATTATACAGTTTTCGTAATCGGGTTTATTGGTTTATATAGTTTGCAATCCCATGTTCATTTTAATGATATATTTTATCTTTTCAATATTATTTTCCTTCTGCATTAACCAGTTACATGTTGCTTCTGGTCTGTTTACTAATTCAATGAATAACATCGACATAGCTTCATGTCTTCCTGGCGAAGTATTTAAACCAGAAATGGGAGATTTTATTAATTCTGGTAACATTCTAATTGTTAGCAAACTTTATTGTATTTTATAGCATTGTGAATTCATCGCTAGTTATAATATGCTCTGCTTCTATTATATGTTTCCCTTACGTTTATTTTGCAATCCATTGTGCTCCTTTGTTACATTGTTTCTCCCAATATATTTGGATTTCTGTTAATATTGCTGAGTCTGACAAAATCGTGCTTTTTTTATATGCGTCTCGGTAGAATTTTTCAGCATTTATTTCAAGCAACTTATTGCCATGAAAGTAACGCTTATGCTTTTCATGGCTTCTTATCCGACATAACTTTGCTCAGATGATTCTTTCAGTCTTTTGTTTTTTATTTCTTTTTTTTTCTTCTCAGGATTTCTTTTATATTTTCTTTATTTTTATGTTTTGTTTTCTTAATGTTTTCTTCATTTTTTCCTTTTTGCTTCTTTTCTGTTTCACTGAATAAGGTTATTTTTTATCAATATTGTATATGTTTTCTCACCATCTTTTTATTTCCTTTTCTTTTTTTTTCCTTCCTCTATTAGAATCGAACCGATTTGCCTAGATTTTTTCCATGGCTACAGAGTAAATGGGGTCATTTATCCTATTAATGTTTGGGTTTGCTTCTGAAGAAAGAATTTCTTGGGGTGAAGGGTCTTTGTTTTGTATTTAGCTATTATTTGTTTGGAGATATTTATTTATTCGTAGCTTGGAGAGGTGTTTCTATTGATCCATATGTATTGATTTTCCGATGGTCCTTTCTCTCCTTTTATTTATTGTTTCTGATAGATTTTTTTCTCTTGGTTGCGATTAATCTTTTGCGATATGTGTGTATGATTTATTCAGTTTATTATTAACTATAATATCGAGAGTGTATTTTGTTGTCACTGAATATTTGCTTCGTTGTCTCTATGGAGAGATATTTCGGAATCATCCTCGTTGTTTTGTTCTCTCGTGTTTTACTTTTAATTTGCTGTGGTGTCTCCTTCTTTATATGTATGCAAGACTCACATGTGATATCCTCATTGTCTTCAGGACACATTTCTTATATCCTTCGTCGCTCTCGATTGCGTTTATTTCTTTTTGTTGTGACTAGATCTTATTTTGACTGTAGTTGATTCTATGGAGTTGCGTTCACGGCCTTGTAAAAGCGTATCTTTTTTGCATGTAATCAGTTGTTTTGCATTATTTGCAATGTATATTTTATGTAGTATTTGTTCTATTTGTTTCTCTAAACCTTTGTTGTTATTTATTTTAAATCTCTGTACATTTGCTAATGTATTTGCGTTCATTTTATGACCTAGCATTTCTTTCTCTAAATCACATACTTCTTTCTTATGGTGCTCGTGAGTTTTGGTTAGTAAGCCTATAAGGTATCAATACTTTGTATGTTGGTTTATCATTCCTTGGTAGTTTTTGTTGTACTTTCATGAAACGCAAATAGTAAAACTAGGCAAGAACTTCTATTGACAGTTAATGTCTGAAAACTTCGCCATGTTTCTAATGTCCGTATTATATAAGTTTCGGGCCGTGAACACATAAAACTAAAGATAGAGCATCCGGCATAAACGCTTGACCGGTAGATATTATTTTGTTAATGTTTGTATTAAATATCATGGTACATGCGTTTGTGTATATAGTTTCTTTTTTGTTTGTTTGTTTTTTTAGTCTGTGGTTTTACCTTTTTCCTTTTATTTTTTTCTTATTTCAATCATTGGACTGCAGGATGCTGAGGCACCAATTTGATTTTCTTTCGTTGAACAAATCGAATAAGCAACCAATGCTTATTTATCATTTAAGTCTGGCACTCATCCTATCGCTTCTTTATCGCCAGACCATTAAGTTGTGGGGCGCAAGCAAACTAAAACCGTTGGCCAAGCAGTGGGGAAAACAGACAAACGCACACATATACATATATACGACGAGCTTCCACACGGTTTCTGCTTTCTACAAGGCACTGACCAGACCGAAAGTATGGTAGAAGACACTCGCCCTAAGTGGGACTGAATCCGACCGCATAGTTGCAATGCGAGCTTCTTAATCACCTCTGAAAATCTCATTTCTAATACTCCCTTATACTCAAACGTTGTTCCATGTTATATAAACAACATGTTTTATACATATCAAAGACAGGAATTATGTAAAACAAGTATGTGTTTATACTCAGAGGAGATTGATTGAGCAAACCATCTCTCGCTGTTTTTTAACATTTGGTCATAGTTTCGGCGGTGCAGTTCAACTGTTGTTCGTTTCTTCCGTCCTAATAGCGATAAAATTCATTGGTCAGGTTTTTCTTCAGTCTTGGCTTCGTCTTCTTCTTGCCTGAAAAGACACACAGAACGACAAAACCATTTTACTCGCAACGCATTCTATATTGGAATACTGTTAACCTGTGGAGTTATATTGGAAAAACTGGTACCCTGTGTAGGATAGGCCCGACTATCAACTGTATACACTGTGAAGATTGCTATTTCATCTCAATTTGATAAGGTATTTCTTGCTATAAAACCGATGTTCAATGTTTTAGTGTTGGATAATGACTGTGTAGAACATGTGCTCTACGGATTATCTTGTTATGTTATCTTGCAACAATTATATAGAAAGAATGAGAGCTTCATGATCTGTTGGTATTAAAGTGTCAGATATACGTTATATATATATATACAATTGCAGCGTGAAAGGTGTTTATAAGCCATTTAGAAACACGCAAAAACCATTAGATTCACTTTAGCATTTAAATCTAATTTGTCAAAATATTTTCGTCGTTTTGAAACGGTAACCTGTTCAGTGACAAAATTCCATGCTGCATCTAAGAAAGTAACAGTTGTTCATGACATGTATGTATGTATGTATGTATGTATGTATGTATGTATGTATGTATGTATGTATGTATGTATGTATGTATGTATGTATGTATATATGTATGTATGTATGTATGTATGTATGTATGTATGTATGTGTGTATGTATGTATGCATTACGTATGTATATATATATGTGTGTGCATGTAAATATGTGCGTATGCATATGTGTACATGCGCATGCAAGCGTATACGCCTATACGAAAGTATGTATGTATGTATGTACGTATGTACTTATGTATGTGAGTAATTAGGTATGTAAGTATATAGACATGTGTGTATGTGTGTGTGTGTGTGTATACATGTGAACGTATGTTTATGAAAACGTCTGTTCAAGTTGTATATATGACTGTTACTCTGTCGAAGGTTGTATATATATCTATATATATATCAGTGTGTGTGTGTGTGTGTTTATATGATTGTGTGTGCTTGTACGTGTGTACAGGTAAGTTTATATTTGCATGTACGTATCTAAGACATTGTATCCATTCACCGTTAGACGGTAGTGAGAGGGACATACATATAAACACGTATACACACTCGCATATATACGTATAATCTTAAAGTATACCCATATATACACTTATCCATCTACACATATATATGTCACTATTTTCGCGGATAACGTTAAAATTTAATTTTTTTCATTTTACATAGACATATATATATATGTATGTGCATACATACACATATATATAATATAAACATTATCTACACACATACTCATACGTTCATGCATGTACACACTCATACACACATATATTCACACAACATATACACACACACATACACACATACATCTATACATACCCACATACATGTTAATCTATGTACACTTATACGATTGTGTATAACTACATGTATGCATTTTAGTATCGTACATCTCAACATGTATTATATGGATTTCTACATGTAAATGAGAAAAAGAGGTGATTATAGATAGGTACTCCCAAGTGGAATCTGGGTGTTACCTCATTCGGATTTACGGTTACGGGTGGATTTGTATTCCTGTTTACAGACAGCTTGATGACATGTCTCAGCATTGCATCAGTGGGATGTGTAGATAAGATGTCTAATCTAATCTAAGTCTCCCTAAGGAGCCATTGTGACAGTGTACGACATTCTGATAAAAGATGGAGTTGTTGTTTTTTTTCAATGTAGATGTCCAGGTGTTCTTTGAACCTATCGATGGTGCTCCTAGAAGTCTAACCAATATATGACTTTGGGATAATCACGCAAATCCCTTCTTGGCAATTGTTTTTTTTTCTAATTGTTTTGTTTTTTTGTGTTTTTCTTTTGCAGTTCATATGTGGGTTTGTAGGACATACTACACAATTATTCTGACACGGGATTTTATCAAATGGGTATGATCTCTTTAATACAGATTTGATAGTCCTATCTGTCTTTTCTACAAATTTGATCTTAAGGCCAGTTGTGCGCGGGATTTTCTTAAATGTCCTACTTAATTCGTTCATAGGTGTAGCGTCAACATTTTACTGTGTCCCTCTCCAACCTATTCCAGAACTTATTACTGTATAGGGGGCGTATGCCGTTTTCATATACATATGTATTCATAGGTGCAGGAGTGGCCTTGTGGTAAGTAGCTTGCTTACCAACCACATGTTTTCGGTTTCAGTCCCACTGCGTGGCACCTTGCGCAAGTGTCTTCTACTATAGCCTACTGAGCGGATTTGGTAGACAGAAACTGAAAGAAGCCCGTTGTATATATGTATATATGTATGTGTGTGTGAGTGACTCTGTGTTTGTGTGTCTGTGTTTGTCCCCACCACCACCACCATCATCGCTTGACAACTGA
>NC_043003.1:65069302-65089302 GCF_006345805.1 Octopus sinensis | reverse complement strand
TTTGACTATATTTGCAAGCTCTATATATGTTTTAAGAACGCTTCAAGTCCGGAAAAAATAGACAACGTGAAACATGGAGTAACAAGAATACCGCAAGAAGAACGACCCCGGTTAAGTCAACGAGGTAATCTCTTTGTGAGAGTTTAATCTGCTAAAAATAGCAGCCAAAATTTTCCGCAAGTCGCAATCACCACTTTAGAAAAGTCGACACGCGCGCACACAAACGCGGACACATACGCGCGAACACATACATACATACATGCGTACATATATAAACACATATACACATACGTACGTTCATACATACATACATACATACATTTATCGATTGGCCATCACGCGGGACGAAGTCGAACGCGTTATTCAAGGCCTCAATGTCAACAAGTGTCACGGCCCTGACAGCATACACCCACGGGTTATCAAAGCGTTGGCTCCGGTCCTCTGCGAGCCCTTAACACGCCTATTCAATATGTCATTGGCGATGGAGAACAGCGATAATCTCCAAAACACAGCCTCTATCTCTGATTCCCAACACGGCTTCGTGCCGAAGAGATCATGCTTGACCAACTTCCTCGATGATAGTGATGCTGTTGACATCGTTTTATTGGACTTTGCCAAAGCTTTTGACTCGGTAGACCACCGCCTATTACTTGTCAAGCTTCAAGCATATAGTTTCCATCCGGATATTGTATGATGGGTTCGTGTCTTCCTCTCAGATCGCTCCTTCCAAGTCCAAGTTAATGGTTTGCGGTCCGACGTCTCCAGTACGAGCAGTGGCGTGCCTCAAGGTTCAGTGCTTGGGCCCTTATTGTTCTTAGTCTTCATAAATGACTTGCCCGACGACCTCACGCAACACACCCTTCTATTTGCCGACGATGTCAAACTGGTCGCTCCTCGCGGTGATATAGAAGATCTTCGTCGTTGCCTCCACCAAATTTGGAGGTGGTCTAACGAATGGGACTGGTGTCTGAACGTGTCTAAGTGCTGTCATCTGCCTGTTGGCTCTCCTCCTGCAACTCAACTTGATTTCGAGCCGGGTCGTCTGCTGCTGGAGAGGACCGATCAGGTAAAGGACCTGGGTATCTTGAGGTATTCTTCCTTTTCGCCTTCGGCCCAGTGCGTCCATGCTGCCAACAAAGCACGCGGAATTCTGTTCTTGATTCGACGGTCATTCGGAATGCTCACAGCAGCCATATTCCTACCGCTCTATGTCACGCTGGTGAGACCCATATTGGAGTACGGGATTCAAGCATCTTCTCCTTATCTCCTCAAAGACATACAGCATCTCGAAAGAGTCCAGAAGCTGGCTACCCGCATGGTTCATGGTCTTAAGAATTTGTCTTATGAGGAAAGGCTGAAGACGCTCGACCTTTATTCTCTAGAAAAATGACGACGCCGTGGAGATCTCATTCTTGCTCACAACATCATAAGCGGAAAGTGTAACCTCTCGAAAGAGCTGTTCTTCACTCCTGCTCCAGAGCGTCGGCTGCGGGGTCATTCTGAAAAGCTCTATCTGCGACGATTTCATCTCAATCGAAGGAGAAGGGCTTTCTCCGTCCGAGTTGCGAATCCGTGGAATAAGCTGCCAGACGAGATGGTGAAGATGCCGACGACCGCTCGGTTCAAAGTCTCCCTTGACCTCAAGTGGCCTGAACTCTTTACATGAACACCACCCTGTACATAACTCCATGTCCCCCTACATGACCTTGCTTTTTGCTTTTTGAGCCAAAAAATTAACTAACTAACTAACTAACATACGTTCTTACACAGACTCAGCAACTTGTGGTATAATATACTTTACAATAATTATAGAGGCTAATTAATTTCTAAACTACAACTTAGAAATAATGTATGTGTGAGTGTATAGCTCTCTTTATGTGCGTGTGTAAGTCTGTCTCAGCTAGCGCAATCATTGTAGATCATAGAGACAGGAACAGCTAAGCTGACAGGTAAACACGGAGAGAGAGGGGGGAGAGTGTGAGGAGAGAGGTGAAGAGAAAGAGAGAGAGAGAGAGAGAGAGAGAGAGAGAGAATCAGACAATGAGAATTGGTTAAAGTCAGATGTGAGTAAAGACAGAAGAAAGACGGTCTGACAAAACCCAGAAACAGTAACAAATAAAGCTGTCTGCATAAGACAAACGTATTAGTGTAGACGAAAGACTCCGTCAGATCACGCGTCTACTAGTTCTATCTAATACTCTGTCTTGGTAGAATACTAATATTTTTACCCCCTCCAAGGCGGCTAGCTGGCAAAATCGTTAGCAAAATCGTGGGCGAAATGCTTAGCGGTGTTTCGTCTACCGTTACGTTATGAATTCAAATTCCGCCGAGGTCCACTTTGCCTTTTATCCTTTCCAGTTACGCACTGGAGTCGATGTAATCGACCTAATCCCTTTGTTTGTTCCTCTATGTTTAGCCCCCTGTGGGTAATAAAGAAATAAATATTCTTACCCCTCCACTTCCCTACCCATCCCCACCGCTCTGTAGTTAATATTTTAGAAGAAAAGAAAACACTAAAAGTAATTCTTTGACAAGACCAAGTATACATTATTTACATTATTTACATTTGACTGATATTTGTCCTCATCTTCTTTGTTGTTATACCCTCCAGCCTTAATCGAGTTTCTTGGGGAAATTTCGAACCTGCATTCTCATTCCTAAGGTATTTTTCTTGGGTTTAGTAGCCTACGGTCTTAACCACTACACCATATGCCCAGCGAAATGCTTAGGAGTGAAAACACGGGTTCGAAATTTCTCCAAGACACCTGATGAAGGCGGGAGGGTATATCAGCCGAAACGTCTTGTCAAGACCAAGTATGTTTCATATTCGGAATGTATTGTATTATTTGGTGTAAAGTGTTTTTTTTTCCTTTCTACCTGATTCTCACCGTCATGCAAATTCTAAGTCGGTGCATATGATAAAAGAGCTTGCAAACTTAATAAAACCTCAAATATAGGGATCTATATAAAGCCTTAATATATTTAGGGTAGGTCAGAATTCATGACTCACTTATTTGTTATATTTCTTAATGGGCGTATTTTGTTGTTATCGTATTCTTTTATTCTTTGACTGTGGCTATGCTAGAGTATCGCCTTTAGTCGAACAATCCGACCCCAGGACTTAATCTTTGTAAGCTTAGTTCTTATTCTATCGGTACCTTTTGCCGAACAGCTAAGTTACGGGGACGTAAACATACCAACGTCGGTTGTCAATTGATGGAGGGGGGCAAACACACACATACATACATATATATATATATATATATATATATATATATATATATACGACGGGCTTCTTTCAGTTTCCGCCTACCAAATCCACTCACAAGGCTTTAGTCGCCCGAGGCTATAGTAGAAGACACCTGCCCAAGGTGACATGCAGTGGGACCGAACCCAGTGGTATGCAAACTACTTACCATACAGCCACTCTTTCGTCCGTTTAAATTCATTTTTTTTATTTCTTAATATGAGACTATTAATTAAATATTAATATATTAATAAATATAAGTAACGAGTCATGAATTCTAGGCCACCCTGTATATGTCTCATACATTTATATCAAAGTAGGGGAAGATGGCAAGGTGGCAAAAGTCGATACTACACCGGATAAAATAAGCAGTAATATTTCTTCCGGCTCTTTACGTTCTGAGTTCAAATTCCACCGTGGTCAAACTGTGTCTTTTCATTCTTTGCGGGGTTGATAAAATAAGTACCTGTCGAGCAGAAGCTGGTATTATCGATTATCCTCTCCCCCGCTAAAATCTCCGGGGAGAAAGGATATTGGTTTCAAATTTTGGCACAAGGCCAGCATGTTCCGGGAAGAGAGTACGTCGAATGTATCAACCCCAGTGTCCAACTGGTACTTATTTTATCGACTCCCGAAAGGATGAAAGTCAAAGTCAACCTCGGCAGAGTTTGAACTCCAAAGGATAAAGACGGACGAAATACTGCTAAGCATTTCGCCCAGTATGCTAACGTTTCTGCCAGCTCGCCGCCTTTAGAAGAAATATTAAGGTTGGCGGTGAATTGACAGTGTTGTTGGAGAGTCAGTATAGAATATTTTACAACTTTGGTGCTCAGAGTTCTAATCCCATCGAAGTCGATTTCAGTTTTCATTAATTTTCGTGATTGATAAATAATATATCAATCAAATATAACAATATGAAGTTTCAGAAAATACACTGGTCGAAATATGTGTAAAATGGTGCGGGAGTGGCTGTGTGGTAAGTAGCTTGCTTACCAACCACATGGTTCCGGGTTCAGTCCCACTGCGTAGCACCTTGGGCAAGTGTCTTTTACTATAGCCGACCAAAGCCTTGTGAGTGGATTTGGTAGACAGAAACTGAAAGAAGCCCGTCGTATATATGTGTATGTGTGTGTGTGTGTGTGTGTGTAAGTGTGTGTTTGTCTCCAACATCGCTTGACAACCGATGCTGGTGTGTTTACGTACCGTAACTTAGCGGTTCGGCTAAGAGATCGATAGATTAAGTACTGGGCTTACAAAGAATAAGTCCGGGGGGGGGTCGATTTCTTCGACTAAAGGCGGTGCTCCAGCATGACCGCAGTCAAATAATTGAAACAAGGAAAAGAGTAAAAGAGTAATATAAAATTTAAAGGAAAAAAAAACTTATCAGATTTAACACATTAAATAAAGTACAATTTTACTCAAAGAATATTTCAATAATCTCTCAACTAATGCTAAGATTAATGATTGAAGCGACTGTGGTATAGAACAGAAAGATTTCAAGGCGAATAGCGAGTAGGCTGTTTAAAATATGATACCGTTCTGATAATCACAAGTCAGATTCTATTTTCTTTTCAGATATCCTCACATTTTATGTTAATATCAGATTGCGATAAAATGTATTTTGTCCCGGTAATTAATTATAGGAATTAACTTTGCTGTAGTTCTAATTTATATAATTTCTTATCGGAGAAATCCTAACAACTATTTAAGCTACTTTCCTTAGATCAATAATGCCGTGTTCGATATATCTTCCTCATCAATTCATTTGCCATTTAGTATATTTGCTTCAAATAAATCTTGTTTCGCTATTTTTCTGCGTGATCATCTGAAAAATATGTCAACAAGTTGGAAAGAACCGTTTGTTTTCTTTTCATTTCAAACTGACGGATTCTAGAGAGGAAAGTTGATATATGATATTAGAAAGACTGATTGCCTATATTACTGTTCAGAGTCATCTAGTGGCTAGCTAATAAGTCATGAAGTCGTTCAAGTTCAAATAATAAGTTTATTCCTTCGTGTAAAAGATTGTCATTCTTTCACACAGTCTTTCTAAAAACAAATCTCTTGGCTTGCTGCCTCGTTTCCAAGGCTTTGAGCCAAGTCATTTGTTGGAATCAACACAGAATCGTTCTTTTGAATTCTAAACTCAGCAGTGTACAAATTTAGTGAAAGATTATTTCGATTTGAAGTTATTTGAAACTGAAGAAAACTAAATAGTCCTTGAGGATGTAATTTCATAAAACCTTTCTGGCTACCTTCGTTTATTTCAAACCAGAATCAAAATACCTTCTTGCGGTTTCTGTTTTTACATTAGTATCATTGGGATATTTTGATAGGAAATGGAAACCTCTTCGTAGTTATACATTGTTGCTTCGTTTTGATTAAATGCAACAGAGACTTGCAAACGGTTGTATGTTAGTTTTCCAACCAAGATAGTTTGAAGTGTATTTCTGTGATTGATACTGCGCAGTAACTATGTTTAAGACACAAATATCTCACTGATTCAGTCTTTTATAGGGTTCATGGTCAGTAATTTTAAAGAGAAAGGACAAGTCGATAATATCGGTCCCAGTTGATCTTCTGTGCAATATTTTATCAACCCCGAAGGAATGAAAGGCAAAGTTGACCTTGGCGGGATTTGAACTCAGAGGGTGCAGAATGAGACGGCAGAGGTGTCGCTAAGCATTAATGTCGAACGGACTAATGCTTCTTTCAGATCGTCGTCTTACCACACTTCGTTACTGGTATTAATTTATATGACGCTGAATAAATATGCGCTGCCTCTTCTTGCTCGAATTTAAGCTAAGAAATGTGATGTGAAGTATCAAAAGAAGAACCACCACACGTCAGCATCAAAATACTTCACTCAGCCACCTCATTAATTGTTTCTTTTCATTTGTTATTATTGTTGCCCCCTTTTTTAAAAAAAAGTCATTTAAGACATTGTTTAAAATATTTTATTATTTCTTTTCCCTGAGTTAGCTCGCATATATTTCTACCTCAATATTTCTTTAATTATATGGCGGCGAACTGGCAGAAACGTTAACATGCCGGGTGAAATGCTTAACTGTATTTCGTCTGCCGTTACGTTCTGAGTTCAAATTCCGCCGAGGTCACCCGTGCCTTTCATCCTTTCGAGGTCGATTAAATAAGTACCTGTTGCGCACTGGGGTCGATATAATCGACTTAATCCGTTTGTCTGTCCTTGTTTGTCCCCTCTGTGTGTAGCCCCTTGTGGGCCGTAAGGAAATAGGTAGTTCGTCTGTCTTTACGTTCTCAGCTCAAATTCCGCCGAGGTGGACTTTGACTTTCATCCTTTCGAGATCGATAAATTAAGTACCAGTTCTATATTGGGGTCGACTGGCAGCCCTCCTTGAAAATGTCTGGCCTTGTACCAAGAGTAGAAAAGAATATAAAAGTGGCGAGCTGGCAGAAACTTTAGCACGCTGGGTGAAATGCTTATCGGTATTTCGTCAGTCTTTACGTTCTGAGTTCAAATTCTGCCAAGGTCGACTTTGCCTTTCATCCTATCGGGATCGATAAATTAAGTACAAGTTGCGTACTGGGGTTGATCTAATCGACTGGCCCCTCCCCACAAAATTTTTGGCTTTGTTCCTAGAGTAGGAAATAATATTTCTTTAATTATAAAAACGGCTAACGTGTTAAATCGTTAGCATTGCGAGCAAAATGCTTCACGGCATTTCGTCCGTCTTTAAGTTCTGAGTTCAAATTCCGCCAAGATCGACTTTGTGTTGCTTATTCTACCGTTCTCTTTTGCTGAACCCCTAATTCATGAGGATATAAACAAATCATCGCCAGTTTCCAAGTGGTGGTGGAGACAAACATAGACATACTTATATAGATATGTGTATGTATGTCGAAATGAGGAGTAGATAGACAGCCGACAACTGATGAAAGATCGTTCTTTATGTCACTTGTATATATATATATATACGTATACATACATACATATAAGGGGGATGACACCAAATGTGCCGCACAATAGCATTGAACCTGGTTGCAAAACGATATTCCTAACCACAGTGCCACTTGCAGGAATCAACAAGCAGAGCCTGGCTTCTTCTTGGCTTAAGTTCAAGAGTTATGGGAAATATAAATCTTAACATATTAGAAAGACACAAAGACTATTTTCACGCTTTGTTCTATAACAAAAGAAACATATTCATTTATTTCCTATTTGTTCGATCAGTGGAGGCGCAATGAGCCAGTGGTTAGAGTAACGGACTCGCGGTCGTTGGAACGCGGTTTCGATTCCCAGACCGGACGTTGTGAGTGTTTATTGAGCGAAAACACCTAAAGTACCACGAGGTTACGGTAGATGCTGGCGACCCATGCTGTACTCTTTCACCACTACTTTTTCTCACTCTTTCTTCCTGTTTCTGTTGTACCTGTATTTGGAACGGCCAGCCTTATCACACTGAATCTCCCTGCGAACTACGTTAAGGGTACACTTGCCTATGGAGTGCTCAGCCACCTGCCCGTTAATTTCACGAGCAGGAGGCTATTCCGTTGATCGGATCAACTGGAATCCTCGTCGACGAAACCGTCGGAGTGCTACGATTCGTTCGATCAACTCAATCAAAAATAAATTATAAATGTCGTGATCAAATTAAAAGAAAACAAAACTAAAAGAAACCTTAATTGCGTCCGCCATATTCACTCGAGTTTTCTTTATTTTGTAATTCTAGAAAGCGTTTTATCTCTTTTTCCTTTTTCTGAAGATGATTATTTTTCATCCTTTAATTACTAATTTCTTTTACTTTATTATTCTGTTTATTCTGTTTATTCTTTTATTTGTTTCAGTTATTTGACTGCGACCATGCTGGAGCAAACCGACCCCAGGACTTATTCTTTGTAAGCCTAGTACTTATTCTATCAGTCACTTTTGCCGAACAGCTAATGTACGAGTACGTAGACACAGCAGCATCGGTTGTCAAGCGATGGTGGTGGGGGGGGGGACAAACACATGAGCATATGCATACATACATACATACCTACACACACACACACACACACACACATATATATATATATATATATATATATATATATATATATATATACACGAAGGGCTTCTTTCTGTTCCCGTCTACCAAATCCACTCACAAGGCTTTGGTCGGCCCAAGGCTATAGCAGAAGACACTTACCCAAGGTGCCACGCAGTGGGACTGAACCCAGAACCATGTGGTTGGTAAGCAAGCTACTTATCACACAGCCACACCTGCACCTATATTTATTTATGTTTATTTATTTTGCACCGATTCATCGGTTTGATTTTGTCATAACTAATCGACTATTGGAGAGGTTGCAAGAAGTAACGGACATTTTTTTTAAAAATAAGTAAATGAGTGGAAATCGAACTGGTGAGTGTGTCAATTAATAAAGCATTAAAGCAAAATGAGTGGAGGCAAAATGTCCCAGTGGTTAGGAGCAGCGGACTCGCGGTCGTAGGATCGCGGTTTCGATTCCCAGACCGGGCGTTGTGAGTGTTTATTGAGCGAAAAATCCCTAAAGCTCCAAGAGGCTCCGGCAAGGGGTGATGGCGATACCTGCTGTATTCTTTCACCACAACTTTCTCTCACTCTTTCTTCCTGTTTCTATTGTACCTGTATTTCAAAGGGACAGCCTTTTTCACACTCTGTGTCACGCTGAATCTCCCCCGAGAACTACGTTAAGAGTACACGTGTCTGTGGAGTGCTCAACCACTTACACGTTAATTTCACGCCGTTGATTGGATCAACTGGAAACCTCATCGTCGTAACCGACGGAGTGCCAACAAAGCAAAATGTCTCTCATCAGACACAATATAATATATAGTTATTACATGGTTATAATGCCGCTTAGTGGCATTTCGTCTGTACTTTTTGTTCTAAGTTGAAATGATGTCGAGGTTGACTTTGCCGTTCATCATTTCGTGATCGATAAAATAAGTACCAGTCGAGTGCTGAGGTCGCTGTAATCGATTTAACCTCTCCCGAAAATTGCTGGCCTTGTGCCAAAATTTGAAACCAACATATTTTTATAATCTAAAGTGGACAAAACTTTTACAACGGAAATATAGAAAGAAAAATACACAAACCGATAGAGTTGCTAATATATATACACACACACACACACATATATATATATATATATATATATATATATATATATATATATATATTACTTCTTTCGAGTAAAAGTAACCGGTTCTAATTCAGTACTACGACGTATATTTTGTATTATGTTTTATCTTAGTAGTCTTTCATGAAGTCAAAGAAATACGATTGATGATAAATAAATAAAACAAAACACATTGTAAGAGTTCAAACAAAATTTACCCGAAAGCACAACGAACCAATAAAATAAGGGTTTTATTTGGGGCTGATGGTGCAGCTGATTCTTTCAGATGATATGATCAAGCGGCAGAAGTCGGGTTTATCTCGGGAAAACAAAGCAAAATAAAGAAAGAAATGGAGGTTCAAGAAGTGGTCAATTAGGTTTACATTTAGATAAAGATGAATGGAATTGAACAGCTAGATGAAAAATTGTCATTAATTTAACTCGCAGCAGCCGGCCTTAGACTCACTGAGAAGAGTCACAAACACACAGCAACAAATACACCATGTCCAGAAAGAAAATACTGTATAATACGAAAACACACACATAAAGACACACAGACACATACATACATACACGCACACATACACACACATATATGTGTATGTGTGTGTTTGTGTGAAAAAGAGGCCGAGAGTTTGTGCAAGTATGCATGTCTGTATGCGTGTATATATATATATAGAGAAAGATAGATAGATAGATAGATAGATAGATAGATAGATAGATAGATAGATAGATAGACAGACAGACAGACAGACAGATAGACAGACAGATAAATAAATAAATAGATAGATAGGTAGATAGATAGATAGATAGATATACAGACAGACAGATAGATAGATAAATAGATAGATAGATAGATAGATAGATAGATAGATAGATAGATAGATAGATAGATAGATAGATAGATAGATAGAGATTTACATACATATATATATATATACGCTTATATATATTTATATATATATTTATATATATATATATGTATATATATATATATATATATATATATATATATATATATATATATATATATATATATATATATATATATATATATATATATATATATATACGTGTGTGTGTACACTGATTTACACGACAAAACTGATACATACATACATACATACATGAAGATAGTCACAAATACACAAACTTGAAAATCAAAGCAATATATTAAGATGGCGACGATGATAATAAACGAAGCCTGGCTTTCATTCTTTATCGACATTACTCATTTGCCCTCATTGATACTTTTCTTGTTTTTATTACTTTTGTGGTTTCTAATACAGCTGCTGCCGCTGCTGCTACTGCTGCTGCTGCTGCTGGAGTAGGTGCTGTTGTTGTTGTTTTCTTTGTGGTTGTTGTTGGCAGAAACGAAACGATGTTTGGCTGAAAAAAAATCTGTTTAAAAAGCATCACTGCTGGTGGCAGAGATTATCAAGTAAAACCTTTAATTTATTCTTCTTTAATCCATTTACTTTTCCAAAATAAATACAACCCCCCCCCTGCCCCTCACCTCCGCTGTCGTCCAATATCAAAATCTCTCATTCTTTCTCTTTATCTCAATCTGAACTGCTCATTCTTACACTCCATTTATTTCCTTCGTTTACCGCACTTTCTTTTCCGTTTAATCTTCTCCCTATCACTGGGAATTCTTCATTTTCATACCCCACTGTTCCACATTTCAATTTTTTCTTCCCGATTAGCCTTTGCTTCCGATTTATTTATCTATTTTTTTTTGTCATTCTATTTTGTCTCTAGTCACTTTAATTCATATTTACTCTTATGCCTCTATTTGTTTCCTTTAAAAGTATCCAGTTTTTCAATTCTTTGCTGTTTGTGCAACGTTCAGAGGAAGGAGCATGACGTTGAAAGTGGCTGAAGAAGAAAAATAGGCGAAACAATCAGATAGAAAGAGGAAACGCTTGCTCATTAGTATCAGGGCGAACAAATTAGTAGCGTTTAGCAGCCGAAAATCATTATTCATCTTAATACCCCAAATTATTGTCAAATTTGTCAACTAGACAGGTCAACAAAGGGCGTTATGAAGCGAAAGTGTTCGCAGACTTACTCATCTAATCAAGCAATATCAACAAATAAATCCAGTAATAACAAAACAAAACAAAAATAAAAGTAAATGGCTACACAGTGGAAGCTGTCGAAGTTGTGGATAAAGGTGGGAAGAAGAGGTGGGTGAATATAACGGAGGGGTGGTAGGGTTTCTACGTTTGTTGGCAACTTTTCCAAAATGTAATGCATATTTTGCGCTTGATAATAAATCAAAAGATTGCATTTGCATGGGCGTGATGACAGTGGAGTAATAACCATTTTGACTAGAATTCTACAACAAGATGGCGTGTTGCAAACTGGAGTAACAACTTTCTAATGATCAGTAACCTCGTAGGATGGACTGTTTCCGGTCGCACTTTCAACTCCTCGATGTATGTGTGTGAATATGTATGAAGGTGTGGACATGGATGTCTTTGTGTGTGTATATGTGAGTGTGCATGCGTGAATGTGCATGCGTGTGTTTCTGCATGTGTTTGTGTGTGCGCGCATGTGTGTTGATGGGTGAAAACTTGGTGTTTAGTTTGTTATATTTTGCTTTGTTTTGCTTTTTATTTCAACACCAGTGGGGAAAAAAAAAACTGGTAAACTATTAACGCATTAAAACCTTCATAAAACATCATTCTCTGATTTTCATTTTCCACACAAAGAAAATGGCGATGATATTTTGGTCACTAGAAGCAGAATTAAAAGAAATGTAAGTGATACCGTAACATATTTTAAGACTTGTTTAAATAGCAACGCATTTATCCACTACAACCGGAATTAGCAAAACTTTCACACAGCAATCAACAAAAGAGTATCGCTTAATTCAGTTATTGACAAGCACAAACTATGCACATAATACTGTATTAGCAACATATTGTTTAATCATAGAATAAACACTGCATCTATCGGTCCATATAGGAAGAAAGCAGACGACGTGATCGATAGAGTAATGGAAATTTAGTTGAATGTGGTGGGTATTAAGTTCAAATAGGGTCAGTGGCGCAAGCAAATAATAGCTTTATTTGAAATGTCAAAAATTGATTAGTATAACTACTGGAAATATTAATGGAAATGGAACTATTTCTATGAAACCGTCATTTCCCCGTAAGAACGAAACTAAAATCAACCTTAAAAATGCGAAGCTGAATTTTTATCATTATCACAAGAATAACAGTTTGAAATTTTGGTACAAACTTAGCAATTTTGAGGGTAGGCAGCTTAATCAATGCAATCGACCCCACTCTTCGACGGGCACTACAGTTTATCAGCTCCGAAAGGATGAAAGATAAAATTGACGTCGGTGGTATTAGAGTTCACAAAGTAAAGAACCCGAAGAAATGTCACTAAACATTTTCTCCGACATGCTAACGATTCTGCCGTCTGGCTACCTTAACAATTATAAGAATAATAAGACCGAAAATGTAATAATGATGGACACTACAATGATCCTTCTGGGGGTAGCATCTTTGAATAGCACGATTAATACGAAGAAAGACGATGCTAAGAGAGTAACATATTTGGAAACCAACGAGTAACTACTAACATATTAAGCAGAAATAAGAAAACCACAAAAGGAACTTATACATTTATGTCAATATTAACATAGCCAGCTCTTTGAAATTCCAAGAAAAACTTCCCTCCAAATATAAATGCTATAAAATATCTAATAGCTATACAGAAAAACTATCATATTCAATAATACCTAACTTAGCTCAAAATATAAATCACTGTATCTAAAAACTATAGTGCATGCACCAGTAGGAAGAATAATCTGTGAAGAAGAAATAACATAATTCATATATGGGCGTCTTTATACGCACTACATACGCACGCGCGCAAATTTTTATTTGAATATATACATAAACACATATATATGTATATATGAGGATATATGTATATAGACTAAACATAACAGGAGGAGATACGTGGGATGGACAGTCGCTGAAGAGGTCACAGGATGTGTGAAGAAAGATTTCTAGACAAAGGACATAAAATAAGAATAATTATAAAGAAATGAAGAACGAATGTATAGCGCGTGTCTTTATTTGGCAAGAAAATATATGATCATCCTGAAATATAGCAATATATGTATACATATACATACATACATTTGTGTATATATGTATATGTATATATATATAAATTATATACAGGCATATATGTAAGCATTATATATATATATTTTTTTTTTCTTTACTACCCACAAGGGGCTAAACATAGAAGGGACAAACAAGGTCTGACAAACGGATTAAATCGATCCCAGTGCGTAACTGGTACTTTATTTATCGACCCCGAAAGGATGAAAGGCAAAGTCAACCTTGGCGGAATTTGAACTTGGAACGTAACGACAGACGAAATACGGCTGCGCATTTCGCCCGGTCTGCTAACGTTTCTGCCAGCTCGCCGCCCTAAATATATATCAAGCTATCAAGCTCCGTCATAGCAGCACGTAGTCACCTGGGCAAATCAGTGCACTGAGAGTTATGGGATTTATTTATTGACAGCAAACCACTACATGGTAAGGTCAGAATACTATACCTAGGCCGGGCAACTACCCATCATGCCATGCCCAGAGACGCCACGGCATATAGGTATATATTTGAAGTAATGAGATCCAAGTGTTCCTGATAGCTTGTTGGGAAGGTACAGAATCGCTTATACTCTTTTTGGCTGTTTAAATGTATCTTTATTTTCCGGTTTTCTTTTAGAGAACTCGTTATGGTAAAGGACTTCTAAGTGACAGGTGGCAAGTACCTGATGCGAAAGAACTCCGAATAATTATGTAGCACGATAAAGTTACACAATACTCTTTCGGAGCACCTTTTGGAACGCATGTAGATACATATCTAGCTGTTCCAATCCTTTCATTCACAGGCTTCAGACATGCACAAGCACACACAGACACACACAAACACACACGCGCGCGCGCGCACTCACACACGTTTATGTATATAAATAGAGTGGCTGTGGGGTAAGTAGCTTGCTTACAAACCACATGGTTTCGGCTTCAGTCCCACTTGAGCAAGTGTCTTGTATTATAGCCTCGGGCTGACCAAAGCTTTGGTTGTGAATTTGGTAGAGGAAACTGAAAGAAGCTCGTTGTGTTATATATATATATATGTGTGTGTGTGTATGTATATGTGTGTATGTGCGCACGTGAATGCGTGGGAGTGTGGGGGTGTTTCTGTGTCTGTGCTTGTCCCCTACAATCGCTTGACAACTGATATTGGTGTGTATTAGTTCGGCAAAAGAGAACAATAGAATCAGTACTAGTCTTACAAAGAATAAGTCATGAGGGTCTATTTGTTCGACTAAAGGCGGTGCTCCAGCATGGCCGCAGACAAATGTCTGAAACATATAAAGAAAAGAATAAAATAATATATACACTCACACATACACACACATACACATATATATATACATGTATGTATATGTATGTATGCATGTATGTATGTGTGCATGTATGTATGTTTGTATGTATGTACGTATATACACTGTTTCATTCGATGCGAAAATACCTCCATATAGTGTGCAAATTTTTATTAAACAAGTTGAAAATATAGGCAAAGGTTAACGAAATAGTTATGTAGTTGCATGTTTAAACTCATTGCGGAACAACACTTCAATTAATAATACGTAGTAAAATACCTAATAAGGTCTTCGGACAATATCCCCAAAATTTTCGCTTCAAACGTATGGGAACAAGAACAGTGTTCACCATGCTCTCCTTTATAAAACAGAAATCTTTCCACGGAGGTAAAATGTGCAGTACTTTTTAGCATAACCATAAAGTTCAATGTATGTGTACACACACGCGCACACGGACGCGCGTGCGCGCACATTTATATATATAATATATATATATATATATATATATATATATTATATATATATATATATATATATATATATAATCAAAATAAGCATAATCACCCCATGGATTTATATGGATAGCACCATACAAAATTCTGGTGCATCTAACTTAAGTACCATATTCATTTGAATCTAAATTTTGCTGAACTTGTGTATTTATATTTATGTTCTATTATACGTATTCTACTTATTGTATAACATTACTATTTTATGTACACTCCTTCATGTACAATGTTTTACCCTGCATTATTATGTTTAACCTTATAGTTTCTTATGTAGTGGTTTAATAAAGTATGTGATTGAGTATTATCTGGTAATTGATATTTGATTTCGATGTATTTCTCCATTTTCTTATTTTGTATATACATATATATATATATATATATATGTACAGAGAGAGAGGGAGAGAGAGAGAGATGTATCTTTTACTCCTTTACTCATTTCAGCCATGCGGCCGTGGTCATGCTGGAGCACCGCCATGGTCTTTCTGACTTCCTCAGTCTGGGTGTTTCACATCACCACTCCTGTATGTGCCTTTGTCCCATTTGGTACATTTGGTGTATAAATGAGATTGATTCCGCTGCCCTCATCTGTACCTTATATCGGGCTGTTAGTAATAATCTTTTCTACTATAGGCACAAGGCCCGAAATTTTGGTGAAAGGAGGCCAGTCGATTAGCTCGGCTCCAGTACGCAACTGGTACTTCATTTATCGATCCCCGAAAGGATGAAAGGCAAAGCCGACCTCGGCGGAATTTGAACTCAGAACATAAAGACAGACGAACTACCTATTTCTTTACTACTCACAAGGGGCTAAACACAGAGGGGACAAACAAGGACAGACAAAGGGATTAAGTCGATTACATCGACCCCAGTGCGTAACTGGTACTTATTTAATCGACCCCGAAAAGATGAAGGGCAAAGTCGACCTCGGCGGAATTTCAACTCAGAACGTAAAGACAGACAAAATACCGCTAATCATTTCGCCCGACGTGCTAACGTTTCTGCCAGCTCGCCGCCTGAATAATAATAATAATAATAATAATAATAATAATAATAATAATAATATAATAATAATAATAATAACAGAATGTGTGGGGTTCCTTGGTTGTCCCTGTGAGGATTCTCTCTCCCCCTTTTAGGGAATTTTATTGTTTAATTGTATTATTAATTGTCATTGCTACTTTATTGTTTACTCGATTTTGTGTTAATCTCCACGTTACCCCAATTTTGTATTGTCCATATTAATTTTGTGCTCGGCCCTTGTGGCCAATAAAGGAACGATTATTATTATAATTGTTATTATTATTATTATTAGTAGTAGTAGTAGTAGTAGTAGTAGTGTAGTAGTAGTAGTAGTAGTAGTAGTAGTAGTAGTAGTAGTAGTAGTAGTAGTATTGCTGTTGTTGTTGTTGTTGTTATTATTATTATTATTATTATTATTATTATTATTATTATTATTATTTTATTATTATTATTATTATTAATAACTCCCGTTGACACTGACACCAATTGACTAAATATCGTACCTTTTTCCTGAACTGCTTTATTAGAAGGAAGAAAAGAGAACCCTATCTTTGATGACAATATCTATTTCAGCAACTGGACACAGGAAGCAAACTTTTAGTTGTGACTAATTGAAAGTGTTGCAATGACACCATCTTGACACATTATGTCGGCTACCACTGTGATTGTTGATCGACGGCACTGCGTCAGTGAGATAGTGAGCAGTTTTAACTTAGAACGCCTGACACACTCAACTAAACATATTTTATGCATCTGTTCATCAGTTAATGAGTTGTGGCTCTAACGTATTGTCACTAATTCTTTGTCCTCGTCGTAAAGTCAAACGAACTTAGCACTTCCCCACAACTAGACGAGCGCAGACGATAGAAATGAATAAATAACTTAGCAAAAGAAAAGGGAAAAATGCTGACAAGAATCATAAACGAAATTAGAAGACCAAACAAAACTACATCAAAAAAATAAACAATGCCATTAGGCCAGAGAAAAAAAAATTAGGTCTTCAAGAAAAGAAACAGTAAAAAATAAATAGTAAATACCGAAAAGAAAAAGAAATACTAGATATATATATTTTTTTTGTTTGTTTTTTTTTTCTTTGTTAGAGGATAAGGTATCAGTAGTTCGTGACAAAAACGGGGTGATGGAGTTCGTGACAAAAATAGGATGATTGGGCTGGAGATAAAATAAGTGGGATTTTTTTTTCTTTCTCTTTTTACGGGAAGTCCTTGTGTGAAAAGAAATATATTAATGAAAACAAAAACAGAAAGATAAAGAAAATATGTCTGAAGGAGGAAGAATTTAGTATTTGAAAACGTGTACTCTTACTCTTTTCTTTCTTTCTTTCTCTGTTTTTTGTCTTGTTTGAGAAAGAGACGTATCTCACATACGTATCAAGTACAATCTGGCTAGCACTTCACCAGACAAACGGACGTTGGTATATTTTAATTATTTCTATGTATTTGAAAATTTATATACACCATTGCCCTCACGTATATGTTTTAGTGCCCATGCAAATGTGCTGTATCAGTGTTGGTGTTGCGAAAAGTCATGCTCGATTAAACGAGTCGACAGTCATACGACCGATTTTCACACTGTTTCCGTCAACCAGATTCACTCTTAAATCGTTGATCGTCTCAGGGCCATAGTATAAAACACCTCACCAAGAACATAGTATAAAACACCTCATGCACAAGAACCGAACCTGGAACTTCGAGATTCCAAACTGAGCGTCTTAACGAAAATGTTATACCGGCACCTTATGTATCAATTTCAAAAATCTATTATATAAAATCGTTCTGTCTTTCTGTGTGTGTGTCTTCTAGGATCTCGAGCATCCTCCATCCGATTCCGCTCAAATTTGATATGTAGATACCGACGGTATCAGGGCGTGTATGAGACTTGAAAAAATTACAAAAATCGATTCCAAGTGAGAATGCGATCGATAAAGCCGTGGGAACGGGCATTTGTAAATTCGTTTTTCTTGGAATAGAAAAAAGTCTATATTTCTTCTTTTCCTGGTGTCTCAAATTAAGGTTAAATCAGTGTTTCTCAAAGGGGAGGCCTATGGGACGGTTGGACAAGTTGTTTTGTGAAAATTTAGGTTAAATATTTGACAACTCATCACCGTCCATTGGATGGAGGGGATGCTTTTGCTCGTACTTAATACATAGCAATTTTCTTCGCAAACAAAGCTGATAGACATAAATGTAACGATGATTATTAATGACACTGAATGAGAAAGCGAGATAATTTCTTAATGAATATACATTCTATAAAAAAACAAAAGAGCTTGTTTTTGTTCAGGATTTAGGGGCAGCTGTGGAAAAGTATTCAGTCCAGATAGGGTCCATCGGCATACAATTTTCTCGCTACCCTTTACAGAGTATAGGAGGAGAGAGAAAGAGACATATAAAGAGAGTTACCAACAGACGTGTAAGATGAGAGTGCACGTACTAGGCGTAGTGCCGGTCAGTGAGTAAAGGAACACTAAATACAGTAAAATAGAAAGAATTATAGAGACAGAGGAAGGGGAGGAGGCGCAGCGGGAGCAGGAAGAGAGAGAGGTGCAGGAGAGCGAGGAGATGGAGTAGCAGGAGGAGTGAGATAAACAGGAGGAGAGGGAAGAGGATGGGAGGAGGAGGTGGTGGAGAATCGAAAGAGTAAATGACGAAGCAGTTATAGGAGGGGTTATGCAACTGAAAATTTTGTTGTATCTAATATGATTTTGTGGAGGCACATGGCCTAGTGGTTAGAGCAGCGAACTGGCGGTCGAGGGATTGCGGGTTCGAATCTCAGACCAGGCGATATTGTGTGTTTATAAGCGAAGCACCTAAGCTCCACGCGGCTCCGGCAGAAAGTAACGGCGAACTTCTGCTAACACTTTCGCCACAACTTTCTCTCACTCTTTCCTCCTTCCTGCATCTTACAGCTCACCTGCGATGAACCGGCGTCCCGTCCAGGTGGGGAACCTATACGCCAAGGAAACCGGGAATCCGGCCCTTATGAGCCAAGCATGGCTCGAGAAGGATCAAACAATATGATTTTAAAGTAATAAATAATTAGCAACTGTTAAATAGTACATGTGGTGACATTCCGCCTGAGCGCAGGGAAGCAGAAATACACTTGATTAGTACCAGGGCGCTAAGTAAAACTATTCAGCGTTACAGTATCCTTCTGGGGGAGGATGACTGTGATGTAAAACCAGCGATTTCCCATGGCTTAGTAGTTATCTCAATTTGGCCTGTCACTAGGTTCTAAGCTAGGAAACTCGGAAAGTGTTACACGTTTTGCAAAATTGTTTAACTCTATAATCTATTGATGTAGTAGTAGTAGTGGTACTCGGTCAGTTACGACGATGATGGTTCCAGTTGATCCGATCAAAGGAACAGCCTGCTCCTGAAATTAACACGCAAATGGCTGAGCACTCCACAGACACGTGTACCTTTAACGTAGTTTTCGGGGAGATTCAGCGTAACCCAGAGTGTGACAAAGCTGGCCCTTCGAAATAGTGGTACAACAGAAAAAGGAAAAAAATGAGAGAAAGTTGTGGTGAAACAGTACAGCAGGGTTCGTCACCACCCCCTGCCGGTGCCTCCTGGAGCTTTAGGTGTTTTCGCTCAATAAACACTCACAACGCCCAGTCTGGGAATCGAAACCGTAGTCTTCGAATTAGTTTTCTC
>NC_043003.1:65059302-65061802 GCF_006345805.1 Octopus sinensis | reverse complement strand
TCTTCAGCTTGGGGACCAACAAGAGGTTACAGGTACTAAAGTCTAGACTGTAGGTGGGAGTGAGAAACTGTTTCGATTCACATCTCTGTCAAGTAGTTGGTTACAAGGATGGAATTATTGAATGGTGCATTGCCCAAGTACAGATGCCACCGACCCGATTCGGAGATGTCGGGTCTGTAGCAACGAAATCTTTTCCTGTACTCCCTCTAAGCCTCCACAAAGTCTGGTCAGGGAAACCCAGCGGATGCAGATGATGCCCTTGCTTTCGAAAACAGAGAATCATTATGAGCTTCCCAGGGGACTTGCTTTTCCCAGCTTTCTTGAGTGAGGACAGGGAACTAGGATCACTCCATCGGTCTCTGGACGATAAGAGTAGATCTAGATTTTGTCAAAGGTTACCAGAAGCAAAAGCGCTCTTGGATCTCAACCATCCCCCTTCTGTCCCCAACAGATCTTTCCTTCTGTTAGTCAATAAGCACCCTGGGTAGAAGTTATGCACAAATTTTGCGCATATTCGGATGTATGATTGTGTGTACAATTGCCGTACGAACTCTAGACTGTATGCTTGTTGTATTCGTAGACACACAACGGTGTTCATTCAGAAAAATGCGAACTCTCTCAACCAGCTCTGATGTTCTGATGTCCATCTCCCTCCCACAACTCTCATCCTTTCTCGGCTCCTCTCTATCGTCTTCGAACCTCTTGGGCCAGCAACAAATTACTCGTCTCATTCAAGTTAATCAGTAAACAGTCATGAGCCTTGGCAGAATCGTTAGCACGCCGGGCAAAATGTTTAGCGGCATTTCGTCCGTATTAACGCTCTGAGTTCAAATTCCACTGAGGTCGACTTTGCCTTTCATCCTTTCGGAGTTGATAAAATAAATACCAGTTACGCACTGGGGTCGATATAATCGACTATCTCCCTTCCCCCAAAATTTCAGGCCTTGTGTTTATAGTAGAAAGGATTGTTGCCCAGTTTAACACAAGCGTTCAACTGTCTTCAAGGCTCGACTGCATTTTGCCAACCAGTCAGCTGTGATAAACACACCAGCATCGGTTATCAAGCGATGGCGGGGGGTGGAGAGGGAATACAGACACACATAAATATATACATATATATATTCATATGTATATGTATATAAGTCGAGCTTCTTTAAGTTTCCGTCTACCAAATCCACTCATAAGGCTTTGGTCGACCCGAGGCTATAGTAGATGACACTTTCCGAAAGTGTCACGCAGAAGGACTGAACCCGGAATCATGTGGTTGGAAAGCTAGCGTCTTCACACACAGCCACGCCTGCGCCTATATATATATATATATATATATATATATATATATATATCAAACCCATGAATATGTGTGTCTGTGTTTATCCTCCCCACCACCACCACAACCACCCTCTGCTTCACAATCGATGTAGGTGTGTTTACGATCGAATGTGTCCAGGCTTCAAAAAATTTTCTAGGGTCGATTCATTTTTAGTCATTCGACTAAAAATTCTTCAAGGCGGTGCCCTAGCATGGCCGCAGTTTAATAGCTGAAACGAGTAAAAAAAAAGAGATAAAAAGATATGCGAGATAATCAAATCTAAATCCGTCAGCATTAGAAACCTTTATCTCATTTCCTATAAATAAATAAACAGATAAATAAAAATAAAGATAAATAAATAAAGAAGTTTTTTTGTTTTTGTTTTTATAGAAACAGAAAGAATTAAAAAATATATCTATTCCTTCCCTGTGGCTATTGATAGCATTTTAGCTTCAAGGGGATTCAGAAGGTTAATTAGAGTTGCCCAAGCTGGATCATCGTCTTGTGCCCTAATGCGTTCTACGCACGCGCGGTTTTAATCATGTGAAAAAAAGGCGGACGGCATATAGTTACTTTATTGAACAATGACGTGACAAACCACTGTCATCAGCCATCTTAGCTCCCGGTAGCCAATGTGGCGTGGTTTTAGAAAATAAAAAAGAAAGAAAAAGGAAAAGGATGCAAAGACTTTATACGTGCGCTTCTCACAATTACACGAAGTTATGAAAAAAAATGACCGCCATTTTTTTCGGTTTACAAAGCGTCTATCAAATCTGGTGGGGGTCACAAATTTCACTTTCAGTATAAACACCGACGCCCCCGAGTGACGCCGCACGCGTGTGCTCACGCAGGCGTATATGCAAATGCCAGCGCGTGACTCAATGCGTATGCATGAGAGGATATACAGCATGCGTCTACTTTTGAGTATGTATAAATGTGTGCATGTGTGTGTGTGTGTGTGTGTGGTGTGTGTGTTGTGTGTGTGTGTTTGCGGATACATTTGTACGATGTATGTGTGTGAGTCGGTGTCTGCATCAGTGTTGGTCTTACGCTTGTAAACATACACTAGCATTTTAAAATTTTAATTAGGTAAAGCAAACTTTTCTATTTTTTTTATTTTGGAATGTTTATTAATTTATTAATTTATGTTGTGACATTTAAGAGTTTTTTACGGGAATCTTAGTGATGAAA
>NC_043003.1:65049302-65054302 GCF_006345805.1 Octopus sinensis | reverse complement strand
AGCTGCGGGAATGCGCGCCTCACAAACGGCGCCCACACCTGTTCACCGTCATCGATGAAGTTCCAGAGATGTCGCAGTCTCAGCGCATGCCTGCGCATCATCAACGACGCCATGCCCAGACCTCCATTCAACGGATATTGACAGCAAATGGACCTCCTCACCATTGGAACGCCACCCTTCCACAGGAAGCGGAAGAGTATGCGTTCCAGTTTGGTGATGGTGGCGTCGGGACAAGGCACGACGGTCAGGCGGTAATTGATGACGGATGCGATGTACGCGTTCGCCACCTCCGCCCGATCTTTTAGAGACAGCTTTCTCTCGGCCCATGTTTGGCTGAGAGCGACCACTCTACCTGTGATTTCGTCCCAGTTCTTATCCATTTGGAGGTCCGGACTGAACCAGACCCCGAGCAATTTAACCGGCCCGTCCGTCCAGCGTCCCACAACTGAGCCCCAGTCGGACGGCATGGGCTTGCTTCTCCAGGTGCCGAGTAGCAAACCCACTGACTTTTCCGGGTTAATCCTCGCTCCCGTCACCGTTTCATATTTTCTAAGTGTCTCGCCTATCATCTGGATGTGTTTTTCGCAAATTGATCCAAATTGATCAGCGCCCCACCCATGCCAGGATCTTAACTACCCTGTCTCCAATGTAGCGCATCAGATGGAGGTTGTCATGTATGGTTCTGCCCGGCACGGCGCATGTTTGCGCCCTGTCGACCAGTTTACCAATGACCAGCGCCAACCTCTCGGCTATTACTTTGGCCAAAATTTTCAAATCTGCGTTGAGCAGAGTGATGGGCCTGAAATTATCTATAAATTCTTCTTGTTTGGGTCTTTCTTCAGCAACGTCACTGCACCTCGGCTCACGAAACCGGGGATTCTCCCGTTTTGTTGCCAGTTACGGTAGTCTGATGCCAAGAGGTCGCCAAACAAGTCTGGCATTTGACAATACAGCTCGTAGGGTAAACCATCCAATCCAGGCGACTTATCCCTCGCGCATCCCGCCATCGCATCCCGCACGTCAGCGGCTGTGATTTGGACTTTCACAACACTCCGATAGATTGATAGATAGATAGATAGATAGATAGATAGATAGATAGATAGATAGATAGATAGGTAGATAGATAGATAGATAGATAGATAGAGATAGGGTAGGTAGGTATGTAGGTAGGTAGATAGATAGATAGATAAAGATAGATAGCTAGATAGATAGATAGATAGATAGATAGATAGATAGATAGATAGATAAATAGATAGATAGATAGATCGATAGATAGATAGATAGATAGATAGATAGATAGATAGATAGATAGGGGTAGGAGTAGTAGGTAGATAGATAGATAGATAGATAGATAGATAGATAGATAGAAGTAGATAGATAGATAGATTAGATAGATAGATAGATAGATAGATACCTCAAAACTGAAGATAAATTGATAATAAAACAGATATACAAGATATACGAGAATATATTCACAAACTAAAGCAATCTGCTTTCTTATAATAATTATTTCCGTAGTATCCATAGTATCACAGATTTTTTCGATAGGCATTTTCTTATATGCCAACTGACTAAAGGGCAAACTCAAGTAATCTGTAATCCAGTAATAACACCTTGAATCTCAGATGTAATCAAACACGAAAGAAAATATTTAAAGTATATATCGATTCTAAAGATTTTGCCAATAAAAGCCTCTCTGCAGTATGAATACCAACAGTCTCATAATAACAACGATAAATTGATAAAATATACATGTTGATATATGATATAATATATATATATATATATATGATATATATATATATATATAGAGTATATATATTTATATATATATATATATATATATAATAATATATATTACATACATATATATACCTACTTGGAAAATAGTGCGGGCATTCAATTAAATAATAATGTAAATCTTTATATATAAAAGAGAGGCTGTGTGCTGTCTGTCTCCTACGATTTAGATTCCTAACTACTAACACATTTTGCGGTGCAGTAGTTTAACCAAAACCGGGCATCTTTATAGTCGTGGATTCATATCGAGCCTTCTGGGTATTAGCGCGCGTCTACGATGAGTCTACGATTTTAAAAAATATTTACCATCAATTTTTCACATTTTTAATGCATTTTTGGCATATATAAGGGAAGTAACTCTCTAAAAATTCATTATTAAATCTCAGCACGTAAAAAGCTACAGTAACACCCTTACCCTTTGTTGTTAGCCATATTGAGATGGCTATTATACTTTACATCTCTAAAAATGCTTATATAGTTATTTCCCTTACAAACCCGAGCAACGCCGGGCGATACTGCTAGTTATATATATATGTGTATGTGTGTGTGTGTGTGTGTGTGTGTGTGTGTGTGTGTGTGTGTGCATATATGTGTACAGGACGTCACCAACAGTAAACAATATAAAATACAAAAGCAAATGAGTGAAATGCGCAAACAATGAGAGAAAAATGGAAAACCGGACAAAGAACGACCCATTCATCAGTTATCTATCTACTCCCCATTTCGAGCACTCGAAATGAGGAATAGATAGACAGCTGATAACTGAAGGATCATTCTTTGTATTACTTTTCTCTTTTTTTCTCCTCTTAGTTGCGTATTTAACTCATTTGTTTACGGTATTTCATGTTGTTTATTGTTGGTGACGTCCTATATCCATATATGCATATATATATATATATATATATATATTATATATGATAAATATTCAATTTATTTCATGCTATCTACAAGAATAAGAATATCAAGAAGACCTGACAAGAAGCCCCCTCCAGCCTTCTCCCGAAATACGAATGGCATATAATTACTACGGAATATTTGTCACTGCTAACATATTTAATAACTTACCGAGTGTGCTTCTACAAGTGTCATCGTTGAAGCCTCTAAATCAGTGGTTTCCCAAAGTTTCGCTGCCAAGAACCCTTTAATTTAAAAAGGTTTTTTTCCTATGAACAACGAATTTTTTCTTGTTTTTTTTTTGTATGAACTCGTCTCTGTCAGCGGACTCCAGTTTGGTACAAGCTATTTTGAATATTCGTTCGATTTGGTAGTAATAAAATTGGATCTCCTTTAAAATATAACCTAAATCTTATAGGTGTGTGTCCATCTGTGCATCATTTGATCTATTTATCTCTCTCTGTTGTCTGTTCCTCTCTCTCTCTCTCTATATATATATATATATATATATGTGTTCGTATGTATGTATGAATGGATGGATGGATGGATGGATGGATGAATGGATGGATGGATGGATAGGATGGACAGATAGATGAGTGAAAGGGTGGTGCGATTAGTGTCGAACTCTCAAACGTAAGTTCGTAGATTTGCTTTGGAGCCTGGACACGGCGTGGTATCCTGGAGCAAAGCGCTTCATATTACCTTGCACCAGTCTACTAAGCCGATATGTGTGCCATCCGCTGCATCTCTCTCTACACCTTCTACCCCCCCCTTCTCTCTCTCTCTCTCTCTCTCTCTCTCTCTCCCTCTCTCTCTCTCTCTCTCTCTCTCTCTAGCCTTCCAGTTGCTATATTGTGTATGTCTCGCTGAGCCACAGGTGGTGGGGTCCCTTAGGCTGTCTTAGTCTACTGGCGGCTACGTAGACTCATCGATTAATTATATATACTAACAAACCGTCCTCATTTCCGAATCACGCATTTAGGTATTTACATATGAGTATGTATGCCTGCATATATATGTATGTATGTATGTATGTATGTATGTATGTATGTATGTATGTATGTATGTATGTATGTATGCGTGTGTGTGTGTATGTATGTATGTATGTATGTATGTATGTATGCATGTATGTATGCGTGTGTGTGTGTGTATGTATGTATGTATGTATGTATGTATGTATGTATGTATGTATGTATGTATGTATGCCATTATTCAGTTTTATTTCGAGATTTCTTGCCAATAAAGAAAAAGCCGATTTCTACCCTCGATCCAAGGCTCCTCCATTGGAATTTCAACAACAGGGTATTTTTTATGTATATGTGCAGTTTTGTATGTTTCGTTTCATGCATGTCTTCTCATCCATATACTTGCATATCTAGGTATGCTCATATATTAGGTTGTTGCACATGAAATATCGTATTTGAAAGAATATTCCATCTTTAAAAGGAATTTCAATTTTTTTGCTGTGATAAACTGTCCAAATGCTTCAATTACCTCTTCTTTATTTAAGAATGTTTTATTGCTTATGGAGAGCTCAAAATACTTAAATAAGTGATGATCAGTAGGAGAGATACCAGGGGAATAGGGAGGATATTGCAAAATCTCATAATTCAGTCTTTGCAATTTTTGGACCGTAGCTTGAGGAGTGTGAGGATGGGTATTGTCATGGGGCGAAACTGGGACATCTCTTTTCACTAGTCTGGATCGCTTCTTTTTGAAATTCTCATGCATACAATCAATTTCTTGGTAATACGATGTTGCTGTTACCGTTTTTCCTTGTTGCAAAAATGAATAATGAATAACTCTCTTCGTAGACCACCATACAACAACCACTAACTTTCTAGGGTGCAAAGGTGGGTTTGGGTAGTGTTTATGCGACTCCCCTGCATCTGATCGCTGTTCTGTTCTCCTGCTGTCGTCAAAGAGTATCCATTTCTCATCACAAGTAATGATTTTATGCAAAAATGGTATTTTTCCAGTCTAGAAAGCAATGAAGAGCACACTTCGAGGCGTCTGTTTTCTTTTTAATCTCGTTCAGCTGATGTGAAACAAACCTATCTATTTTCTTGACTTTTCCAGTTTTTTACAGGTTTCCAAAACAGTTGTGTGAGATGTTTGAAGTTCTGATGAAATTTTTCGAGCCTTTGTTCTCGGATTTTGTTCAACCAAACCAAAGTATTTAATCCATCATGCCGAATAACTGATTTCGGTCTACCTCTTGGTTTATTTTCAGAGATATCTCCTAAACGAGAGCTTTGGAACCATCTCTGAACAGTTTTTATGTCAATAAAACTATTACCAAAGGC
>NC_043003.1:65029302-65041802 GCF_006345805.1 Octopus sinensis | reverse complement strand
ACCCTGTAATTTCTTATCGATGCACCGTTTCATCTGCTGTTTATGGTAAACTAACCTGATTAAATTAATCAAGCCAATCTTCCATAGGCCTCAGTTCTTCAGTAAGAAATAGCCCAAGTCGGAACAATTTTCACGAGGCATTCCGACCCTGCCAAGGTATATCTGACCTAAAATTTTCAAAATCATCGCCTCGCGCAATTTATCGGCAGCAAATAAATATAAGCGTCGATTCCATTACGAATTAACCAGAAATTCATAATAATCAATAGGGTGGCAAAAAAAAATTTTGTAGAATTTTTTGCCACCAGCGGCCTAGTGGGAAAAAATTAATCGTCATATATGATTAATTATGAATTTTCTGGTTAATTCCGTAATGGAATCGACGGCTATATTTATTTGCTGCGATAAATTTGGCGCGAGTGCGATGATTTGAAAATTTTAGGTCAGATATTACTTGGCAGGGTCGGAAATGCCTCGTGAAATTCTGTTCCGACTTGGGCTATTTCTTACTGAAGAATCTGAGGGCCTATGGAAGATTGGCTGATTAAATTTAATCAGGGTAGTTTACCATTAACAGCAGATGAAACGGTGCATCGTATAAGAAATTACAGGTAAATGTTTTTTTAATTTTCTCTGTTTACGGAATTATTTTATTTGCGGTGAGCTTTGGCTGTTATTTCTAGTGGGTGAATGGCCTATTATGGCCGTTCCTTGATTGTTGATATAATATATATATATAAATCTCTTAATCTCTTTTACTCGCTTCAGTCATTTGACTGCGGCCATGCTGGAACACCCCTTTAGTCGAGCAAATCGACCCCAGAGCTTATTCTTTGTAACCCTAATACTTATTCTATCGGTTTCTTTTGCCGAACCGCTAATTTACACGGGGACGTAAACACACCAGCATCGGTTGTCAAGCGATGTTGGGGGAATCAAACACAGACACATATACATACACATACATACCATACACACACACACACACGCACACACACATACACACACATACATATATATATAATATATATATAATATATATATATATATATATATATATATATATATATATATATATATACGATAGGCTTCTAGTTTCCTCCGTCTACCAAATCCACTCACAAGGATTTGGGCGGCCCGAGGCTCTAGTAGAAGGCACTTGCCCAAGGTACCACGCAGCGGGACTGAACCCAGGATCATGTGGCTGGTAAGCAAGCTACTTACCTCACAGCCACTATATATGAGTGGTATTGGTATCCAGAAGACCCAAGGTGGCAGGTAACGCTATGTAAGTGACATGGAAGGACCGTAGCTAAACTCTCGGTTCGATAATGGTACGAGTAAGGGATCTAACGCGTGTCTTGTATAAGCATTTATATCTCTCTATATATAAACGGCAGTTTGTCTGTCTGTGTGTCTGTGTAGCTGTCAGGTTGTACCCTCACCCTGACCACGGCTTTCAACCGATTCTGATGAAACTTGACACACACATAGCCCAATGTCATAATTCAAAACTAACGCAGCGAAAATTTTGAAAAGTTCCCCCAGTTCTGAAAAAAATCGATAAATTCGACATGGGGTCGAGAATCTAAGCTTTTTATATGCAACACATTTTCTGTCGGGAGACAGCTACGAACATCGTATACATAGGAGTATTCGAGTGAAGAGAAGACACTGCAACCTACACATGCGCCTTCGTTCCCTAGAGGGAAAGAACTAGATTGGGATTAGTCGTTGCCTACTAGGGGCTCTTACATATCCGGGCAACGCTGGGCTATGCTGCTAGTGTTAAATAAAATGAGACAACGAAGCCAAGGCTGTGTGGAATTTTCAGGACATTTATAAAGAGAAAGTTAATCTTACAGCTATTTCTGCGATATTAGGGATATTTCTTCATCAGAGATGATGTAAGATGGTTAAATAGAGGGAAATATTAGAGATCAATGAGGAGTTATTATGGAAAAGGAAGCAAATAAGGAAGACGTAGGGAAATATATACTCCTCATTTTATTTGACACACACACATACACACACACATATATGTTTAAACGCACACACGTATGTATGTATGCATGTATGCATGTATGTATGCACGTATGCATGTATGTATGTATGTATGTATGTATGTATGTATGTATCTATGTATCTATGTACATTCGTGCACGTTTGAGTTTACAAAGAAAACGAAAAAATACCACAAAAATGAATATATTTTAAGCTTCAGTGTCTGATAGATGTGTATTAGGAAACATTGCTTTTTGCCTACGATTGACTCCGCATTCTATAAAAAGATTATGAAAAATTGATTTACAAAAAAGGTTTGTTATAATCAAGTAACATCTTTGAGATCACTGCCCTAGCATGGCCGCAATCTGAAAAGTACGACCAATAGTCGCAGTTTTCTTCGTTGGAAATTTGTGGATTCGATTAATCCATATTTATTTTGGCTTTGTCAGGTGTCTTAAGAGTTTATCTATATATATATATAAAACTGAGAATGTGTGTCTGTCTGTCTGCGTGTTTCCCTAAAACTTGAGAACTACACAACCAATTTCGTTCAAATTTTACACATGCCTTACTTAGGGTCCAAGAAGTGTCATGAGCTCGCTCTTGGCGGTATTGAAGCGACTGTCCACAGCCACAAGCCCACAGTCGACGCTATGGTATTGGTGTCACTACAACAAAGGGCTTGGCTTGGCTTGGCTTGGCATCAAAACACCCCGTAAGCGAACAAAATGGACTGATGCTGCTTAATGTAGTACAAGCGACATTCTTGATCAGATATGATATTTATATTTAAAATGGCTTCTTATTTCTTTATTGCCCACAAGGGGCTAAACATAGAGGAGACACACAAGGACAGACAAATAAATTAAGTCGATTACATCGACCCCAGTGCGTAACTGGTACTTAATTTATTGACCCCAAAAGGGTGAAAGGCAAAGTCGACCTCGGCAGAAATTGAACTCAGAACGTAACGGCAGACGAAATGCCGATAAGCATTTCGCCCGGCGTGCTAACGTTTCTGCCACCACACGTCAGCATCAAAATACTTCACTCAGCCACCTCATTAATTGCTTCTTTTCATTTGATATTATTGTTGCCCCACCCCACCTTAAAAAAACATTTAAGACATTACTTAATATATTTTATTATTTATTTTCCCTCGGTTAGCACGCATATATTTTTACCAGAAACTTTAGCGCGCCGGGCGAAATGCTTACCGGCATTTTGTCTGCCGTTACGTCCTGAGTTCAAATTCCACTGTGGTCGACTTTGCCAAAAGTGGCTTCTAGTATCACAAATCCATATAAGTAGTTAATAGTTTTTAAACTTCATATGTTGAAAGTCCGCATTATGAATGTGCGTTTGCATTTTAGCAATAGAGATTGTAATTTCGGCTCAGTAACTGATTTCTTTCTAAGGCAAAGCTTTGGTCGTTCTACAGCAGAGCGCACTTCTTGCTTATCCATGTGGAATATAAATCAATATTTTGATTAAACCATTGATTGTTTTCGGAGACTGATAAAGTCCACGGTTACCGTATCTAAATCTCAAACGTTAGTACTAATGCACTCGTGATTTTGTTCCCGGTCTTTGATAATAAAGAAGTTACTCTGTTCACCATCACGTGGGTGTCCCTTTTCCCTAGTCTATGAGTCTTTTGACAAAACTGCACATCTCCCTACCATGCTGTTTTTTCACGGAGAGTAATACATAAAAATTCCATATAAATGCTTTCTTTTAAAGTTTCTCGAGTCCGAGAAAGACGGTTTAGCAATTTCCTGCTGAACAACCTCGCCAAATGATTGGTTTACAGTGATCAAATGGTTGTGCTGTACATATGATCACTCCCTCTATTAAATCGATATTTCCTGTACAGGTGCACGTTGTGCCGCAGGTCGGATGTCGAAGTGACCACAGAACAACGTGAGATGGAGTGTTTTGCTCAAGAAAACAACGTACTGCCTGGTCAGGTAACTGAAACCGTAACCTTGCAATCGTGAGTGCAACACGCTAACTACTAGGCCATGCACCTTGTACAAAGGTAAATACTAGTGAAAGCAAAGATCTGGGCGGGATGGTTCAGTAATGTAAATTTCAAAAATAATTTGTGGCTAAATATAAGGGTAAAGGACCCTTTCGATCATGCAAGGACTCTTTCGGTCATGGGATTGCACCTAGAAAGTTCCCCTCCAAAGCACAAGTCCAGGCAAGGTTATTTATAGAAGGTCAGTATACCAGTCCATGAATACCAGCCTCTCCTTTCCACGCCAACGATGTTGTCCAAAGGAAAGGAAAATGCTGATACAACTTGGCACCAGTGATGTCACAACTCATTTCTACAGCTGAGTGAACCGGAGCAACGTAAAGTTGTCTTGCTCAAGAACACAACACACAACCTGGTTCGGGAATCGAACTCATAACCTCACGATTGCAAGCCCGATGCTCTAACCACTGCGCCATGCGCATTCATGGAGAAAATATAGCTTCAATATAGAATATTCATATCTCTAATAAAATCCGAAATCCGAGGAATATGGTTATGGTTTCCGTCGGCAACAATAATTCCATAGAATAGTTCCTAAAAGAGTTTTATAAGTTGAATAGCCGGAGGAATAAAGAATCATATTTATATTTATCTTATGTTCAAACCTCTTTGGTAAATACAAAAACATCCAGAAATAGATATTATAAGACTAGTCTGACTGCTGTATGTATAGACAATGGTAACTCCAAGTAAGCCTATTATTTTATCCATATTTAAGATTAAGATACGTTAATCTGATTAGAATTTAAATAGAAAGTCTTTCCTGAAAATGTCTGAGAGACGAAAAATTTAATTGAAGAAATAAGATGAGACAATATTTAATGTAGTTCAGAAATTGTAAAAGTAAGATAAAATGCCGATTCAGATACACGTTGAGAAGTCGAGGGAAAAGTTTTGAAAAAAAAGGACAAGATTCACTTCCGGAGAATTTATGGAAAAGACAAATAGCAACGTTGCATCTTGTATACATATGCATAAAAACTTACAAACATAGATACATACATACATACATACATATATATATATATATAATATATATATATATATGTATATATAGAAAGAGAGAGAGAGAGAGAGAGAGAAAGAGAGATAGATAGATAGATAGATAGATAGATAGATAGATAGATAGATAGATAGATAGATAGATAGACAGACAGATAGATGGATGGATATATAGATAGATAGATAGCTACATACATACATACATACATACATATATATATATATATATATATATATATATATATATATATATATGTATGTATGTATACACATGTGTGTGTGTATGTCAGTTTTGTATGCATGCATGTATGTATTTAAATGCATGTATGTGCACGCGCGTGTGTGTGTGGATCTATGTATATACAATCACATATAGACGAGCAGCATGTCCAAACTTGATATAGCTGAATAACAAAAGTTAAGCTGTCGCATGGTAAACAGGAAATAATCGGATCTGCTAGTAAGGTGTGTCGCTTATTGATGTGTTTTTCTCCAATGTCCTGTTCATGAGAACAAAGTGGATAGTTTGAACAATCGATTGTTACTGATCTTTTGTTTGCTGGGATATCGGGATAAGAGCCTATTTTCTTTAGAAGTCATTCAATCAGAAATATATCCTTCGTTTCTTCGTTAGACAATAATAATAATAATAATAATAATAATAATAATAATAATAATAATAATAATAATAATAATAATGATAATAATAATAACAACAACAACAACAATAATAAAAATATTAATAATAATAAAATAATAATAATAATAATAATAATAATAATAATAATAATAATAATAATAATAATAATAATGTCGTTTTGAAGGTTAAATTGTTCATATTACATCTTAACTAATAAATACGTGGAGGCTAAGTCAAATATGTGAACAGATTTTGATTTTCTATTGAAATATTTCATTTTATTTTTGTGGTTTTTCCACTTGAAAAAGGATTAATCATCACATGTTATCAATTGCCATTTTTGTAGGATTTAGGGCTCTTCGGTTTAGCCAAAGCAAATCATTATGTCCAGCAGAAAGGACAAGGATTTTAGAGTAGACTCGATTTGGGGTTCCGGTTGAAGCCTGTTTATTTATACGATTAACGCTATTGATAAACCAGAAATATTACTGAATTTCATTACTCTTTTGTATAACTGCATCAAATTATGTTCTAAAACAATGAAAATATGAAATTATGTAGATGAAATAAAAGAAAAGCTATTTTTGAGATCCAAAAACGTTCCTTTTTTTCTTAATTGAGAAGAAAGACAACTGTTATTCTTGTTATTATTTCTTTTTATCACAGGTTTTGTTGGAACTCCTCAAGGTTTGCACCGGTAGCGGACTTGCTGCCTGCAGCCGACGGTACAATGCTATCTGTTCTTTTCAGTTATCTAATACTTTCCTGATTATTCTGGCCGTGTCAAGGAGGGAAACCTTTTGTGACAGTTCTACTGAGCACTCTATTCCCATTTCCTTTAGATATTCCCCTTAATAACTTCTGATACTGTCCTCAAAGACCGGACTACTTCTTACTTAAGAGGATTGTATTTATCTATTTTTTCTCTTTGCTTTTTGACTATTCGTGAGTCAAGGGGGCATGCAACATCAATTATATAGTACATGTGGTACATCATGTCGACCAGCACATGGTCCGGTTTGTTGTACTCAAGCAACTAATCTCTTTAGATTGAGAACTCCCAAAGGACTTTGCAAGTCTCTGACTCCACCATTCTCTGCGGTTTGTGTTCACACCACATTTTACCCCTCTCTAGCCCCCACTTTTCGCACAGTTTCCAGTGAAGCACTTTCGCTACCTTATCGTGTCGCCACAACTTGTAATGATTTGGGACAAGTCTTGAGCATTCATTCGTGATATGGGCAATGGTTTCGTCCACTTGCTCATTCTTAAGGTTGACCCTCCAATTCGTGGTCAAAGCTTGTTCTTGCGCTACCAGTATAGTTCTTTCAATCGCATTTTTCAGTCTTCCTTTCTACAGCCAAGCCAACTCATGTTTTCCAGCAACCTCTGTTGTGGATTCATGGAATTGTGTAGTTCCTTGTTGCGTAATGCCTATTCGGGTCCTTTTTATATTTCTTCCTTTGCTTTTCCTTTTTTCTCTGCTTTCAATACTCCCTCATTCCTGACACTAGCAAGGTTTCCTTACTTTGGGATAGGTATCTCATTAAGCTCTCGAATTCGATAAGTACGCAGTCTTCCACACTTATCGGTACCCTTTCTCCATTTTCCATGTTTTCCTATTATTATTATTATTATTATTATTATTATTATTATTATTATTATTATATTATTATTATTATTATTATTATTATTATTATTATTATTATTATTATTATTATTATTATTATTATTGTTGTTGTTATTATTGTTATTATCATCATCATCATTATTACAATTTTTTGCCACTTCTTGCTGAGTGTCTTCCCTACACCTAGAGCAAAGAAACTCACTGTATACAATGGCAGGTCATTAAAATAAACACACCAGATTGTTTATTTACAAAGTCAAGTTATGTGATAGAAAAAAGGAAAGAAAGAAAGAAAAAGGAAAAAATGAAACATTTTAAAAATCGATAAAATGAAAAGGAAAAAGAAAATAAAGTGAAAGAAAAGGAAAAAGAAAAGACAAAAAGAAAATTCACAACGATAAGACTCTTCTCAATACGTGTAACGTACCAGTTGAAACAATTTTTTGCATTTCGTAAGAAATTTCATATCTACAGCTTTTCATGTCAGAATATTGCTTTCTTTGAGATGGACCCAAATGCACCGATAACAATAGGTACCACACAAACTTTTGAAGCTATATGAATTCGCTTTACTTCCAATGCTAGGTCTTGGTATTCCTCGGCTTTCCCATCCTCTGTCTTCGCACTTTTCTGGTCTGTGCACATAGCTATGTCGATGAAGATCCATTCCTTAGACTCCTTCAGCAGGAGAGTAATATCTTGATATGTTGCAGATTTTTGCCTGAGTTTATTTGCATATTCAATATGAGTTTCACCTAATCATTCTCAACTGCAGGCAAAAGTGCTGCTCATACTGATTATTGGAACATTCTAGCCCATATTTCTTGCAGAACTCACGATACATTCGCACTGCTACTTTCTCATTTCATACTCCTTTTGGGTCACATGATTTCAATAAGCCATCAAGTGTTCAAGACCCTTTCTTGTTCCTAAGATGCAAACCTTGCATAAAAGCTCTACAGAAGGCTTCATTCAAATCTCCTTTAATCCACTTGTCTAATCCACCATTCACAGTCTCTAACGCCGTATTGCATACTTTTTTATAATCTATACGCCCTTTTCAAGTCTAGCCAGGTTCATGGGCCCGGTTTCCTGGTTTCTGTGGCGTATACGTTCCTCCCAGCTGGACGGGACGCCAGTCCATCGCAGCGTTACTCCAGAAATAGGAAGAAAGAGTTAGAGAAAGTTGGGGAGAAAGAGTACAACAGGGCTCACCCCACCCTGTCGGAGTCGTGGAGCTTTAGGTGTTTTCGCTCAATAAACACACACAGCGCCCGGTCTGGGAATCGAAACCGCGATCCTCCGACTGCGAGTCCGCTGCCCTAACCACTGGGCCATTGCGCCTCCACGTATTGCATACTGTAGACGTATAAACAATTCATTGCTCATAAACTTCAACAACAGAATCGTATATAGACCTCTAAGGTTCTTATAGACCCTGGTTGAAGACCACAGCCCTAAGTCTTTTTATTACTGGTTATTTATTCGGTAAAATGTTTGATCCCACCGAAAACATATTTGGCCTGTCCAATCCTCGATTTGATTCCGTTGTTGTTTTCTCTATCTGATGTCATGGAAGTTCTAAATTATTTAAACATATCGACTCGCCTAAACATTGCAAAATTGATTGTTGTTTTGCTAATTGGCGATACTTCCTTTGAATTTCGTGTTTCTGTTTTTCTTTTGTGGGGGTAGATTTCTGTAGGTTTTTCTTTAACGGAAGCGATGTTCATCTTTTCAGTTTGAACACTGCAGTTTGAACACTGCAAATACGTAGGTTTGTCGGTTGCACATAAAAACACCCGTTACGCTCTCAAAGTGATTGGCATTAGGAAAGGCAACCAGCCGTAGAAAACCGTGCCACAGCTTACCAGCCCTGGTCAAACCGCACAACCCATGCCAGCTTGGACAACGGACAATAAATGGTGATGATGATGATGATGATGATATAAACAAAATAAGAGAAGGTAGAAAATGCTAAAATAATTTCATCATGATGAACATTTTAGTACCGGTTCCAGTCTTTGCGACTTTTTCATCTGAGAGCAAAACATGAAAAACAATTACATTGTGGAAAAATTAAAAGAAATGTTTTTTAAAAATATTTCTGTAGTTTTCAAATGCAAGGGACATTTTCCTTTTTCTGTCTGTCTCTCTCTTTATACACACACACGCATATATATATAATCGTTTTTTTTATATAATCTTAAAGCTTAAAGCTTATATATATATATAATTGTATGTATGTCTTATGCAAATAGATGTAGTTGTGAAGGCGCACGACATAATGGTTAGAGTATTCGGCTCACAATCATAGGATCATGAGTTCGATTCCTGGTGGCAGTTGTGTCCTTGACCAAGGCCTTTTATTACACGTTGTCCCAGTCCACTCAGCTGGCAAAAATGACAAATTTGGAAGAAAACCTAGATTCTGCAGGAATATTTGAATACAGAACGGGAGCTTCTACGCCGACCCCCACACGAAAACTTCTAAATCAGTGGGTCTTAACCGGAGCACATATGGTACATATGGGTCCATATAAGATTTTGCTTTTAAAGTTTATATGCTATAAATTGATTATACATCTATAATATGCAAAATATTTAAGGACATTTTTTTAAAAATCAATTCCGAATAATATTTATAAAAGTACAATAGGCTTTTTAAAACAACGAATATTTATGAGAGTCAATCCGAATTAATTAGGACCCAAAGTGATCCATAGGCAAAAAATGGTTTAGGACCACTGCTGTAAACTATAGACTTCTCTGAGAGAAATAATAGCCAAATCCCCTTCAAATCATTCCTTACCCCTCGAAGAAAAAAAGGAAAGAAAAATAATACATTGTGGTTAGTCTAAAGTGAGTTTAAAAATTAAGTATTGATTACTTATGGCAAGGATTTAATGTTGGGTCTGCGAAGTCACGGTTGATCTGGATATAAAAGTTTAAAATTTTGGCTCAAGGTCAACAATTTTGAGGGATGGATCGAGTCGATCCCAGAGATCAACTGGTACTTATATTATCGATCTCGAAAATATGAAAAGCAAAGTTGACCTCAGCGGAATTTGACCTCAGAACGTAATGACTACGAAATTCCTCTAAGCATTTTGTCCGACGGCCTAACGTTTCCTATTTCGTTATTGCTCACAAAAGGCTAAACATAGAGGGGACAAACAAGGACAGACAAATGGATTAGGTCGATTACATCGACTCCAATGTGTAACTGTTACTTAATTTATCGACCCCGAAAGGATGAAAGGCAAAGTCGGCGGAATTTGAACTCAGAACTTAACGGCAGACGAAATACCTATTTCTTTACTACCCACAAGGGGCTAAACACAGAGAGGATAAACAAGGACAGGCAAACGGATCAAGTCGATTACATCGACCCCAGTGAGTAACTGGTACTTATTTAATCAACCCCGAAAGGATGAAAGGCAAAGTCAAGCTCGGCGAAATTTGAACTCGGAACGTAGCGGCAGACGAAATACCTATTTCTTTACTACCCACAAGGGGCTAAACACAGAGAGGACAAACAAGGACAGACACACGGATTAAGTCGATTATATCGACCCCACTGCGTAACTGATACTTATTTAATCGACCCCGAACGTATGAAAGGCAAAGTCGACCTCGGCGGAATTTGAACTCAGAACGTAGCGGCTGAAATACTGCTAAGTATTTCGCTCGGCGTGCTAACGTTTCTGCCAGCTCGCTGCCTTAGTTCACCTAGAAACAATAAAAACAATCAAGGATTCCATGCCAGCGTTTGGTTTTCGCTTTCTCTTCCTTGATATTCTCTTTATATCACGCAGTAAAGTGGATAGAGACTACTCTCCTCTTTCTCCTCCCGTTAAGGGAAGAGAAATAATATCCTTTATCTTTTAGCTTTTAGCTTTTACTTGTTTCAATCATTAGACTGCGGTCATGCTGGAGCAACGCTTTGAACTTATTCTTTTAAAGCTTAGTACTTGTTTTGTCGATCTCTTTTACCTCCAAGTTGTGGTGGACTACAAACACAGAAAGACACGCACACGCACACAATTAGATAGATAGATAGATAGATAGATAGATAGATAGATAGATAGATAGATAGATAGATAGATAGATAGATAGATAGATAGATAGATGTATATACGTATATATTCATATTAAAATTAAAACACTTCAAACATGATTATGTATATTTTATTAGCATTAACATCTGCTAATTGATAAAGTAATATAAATGTGTGTGTGTGTGTGTGTGCTGTGTATATTTAGATATACATCTACGCTCCTGTGTGCGTGTGTGTATGTGTGTGTGTGTACGTGCGTTGTAAGTATGATGATAAATGTACAAACAGATGAACATGTGCATAGCCGTGCGATTCAGCAGAGCAAAAACGAAGTATCAGCCATTCGTCTTTTTATTCTCTCCTTCCCTTCTTTTCACTCATTCTCTTTCTTTCTCTCTCTCTATCTATCACTCCATCGATCTATCTATCTATCGATCAATCTCGCTCTTTCATTCTCTCTCTCTTTCGGCAGATACACAGATTGAGAAACAAGCATACAGCATACATATTTGATCGCTTGGTCATGCAAAGATATATATATATATGAGTGTGTGTGTGTGTGTTGTGTGTGTGCGCGCGCGTATGTGTGTGTGCGTGCGTGTGTGTATAGATAGATAAATACATACATACATACATGCATACATATACATGCATGTACACATACATACATACATACATACATACATACATACATATATGTCATGTATGTATATATGTATGCTTCTATGTGTATTATAGAACTCTCCAACTTTCTAAAGACAAAAGGACAGGAACCGTATCTTACCATTCTACAGCGAATAATTAAGTCGAACATTTTCATCGTCACCTGAAAACAACCCTGAAAATCATACAATTCAGACAAATTTTAGGAGTATTCTTTTTCTTGTTCTGTTGGTGATATGTTCAACATTTAATGTAGAAGTTGTTCCGGTGCTCCAGTATGGCCGCAGTAAAATTACTGAAACAAGTTAAAGAATGCAGAAACTAAATTTATGTTCAGCAACATCTTTTTATTTCCTGAACAAATGCTCTGCCTGGGTGTCTCAGATCCAGATACCCCTATCCAATGTGTACGTTAGTTATTGCCAGTTCGCTTCCTGTTGCCCTACGACTGCA
>NC_043003.1:65001802-65024302 GCF_006345805.1 Octopus sinensis | reverse complement strand
ATTGTTCATGATTGTTGATGGTGCTGTGAGTCTCAACTGAATGGCTGGCTGTAGCCTTAATAAGCAAATAAAACTCACATTCGATCACAGCACCAATAACAGTTAAGCTTCGTGCAATGGCCATACTTGACAACGAGGGGTCAGCCATCATGCATGTATGCATGTATGTATAGGCACAAATTTGTATCCGCACGGCCGTGTATGTGTGACTCAGCAAGTTGATTAGATCGAATGCTGAAATTCCCAGAAAATGCCTTTCCTATAGATCAGAAGCGCCTAAAGCTGATATATACCCTCTTTTATCACTTTTCATTCCCAATAAGGATCTCAGATGAAGGCAGCATACAATAAATATGATAAATGTTGACAGCAATTTTCGACCTTGAACCGCAGACGTTGAACCCTCTCAAAGCAAATAATTTCATTGGTTCATTGCAAATAGTCTACAACAGAAAGACTTGGGTAGGAGGATACTTCCAGGGACCTGCTGTACATGAAAACGAAATTCTAATGTCATTTTTTATTTTTGTCGTTTTTGTTTTTTGATTTTATATTTCGAGCACCATCCGGAGTATTCGAGCGGTTCCAAGCAGTGTTGTTTTCTGCAAGTGCTCCACTCTTATTACAGCCCTTATTTGTTCCATGTACTTCTCAAGATTATTATTATTATTATTATTATTATTAGTAGTAGTAGTAGTAGTAGTAGTAGTATTCAATCGGTGACCTGGCAGAATCGCTACTTCGCCGGGCAGAATGCCTCGCGGTATTTCGCCCGTTTTTAATTTCTGAGCTCAAATTCCGCCTTGGATCTAGATTAGAAACCTGCTCGTTCTCTATTGGCAAGAAATATTGAAATAAAACTGTATATATAAATAAAACCGTATATATAAAACTGGTACTTATTTTATCGACTCCGAAAACATGAAAGGCAGAGTCAATATCGGCGGAATTCGAACCCAGAACGTAAAGACGGAAGAAATGCTGCTAAGAATTTTGACCGGCGTGCTAACAACTCTGCCGGCTCGCCACCACAATAATGATAATCCTTTCCACTAAAGGCACAATGCCTGAAAATTTATGGGAGGGGGTTAGTCGATTGCATCGATCCTAATGTTTCACTGGTCCTTAATTTATTGACCCTGAACGTAAAGATACACGAAATACCGCTAAGTATTTCGCCCGGTGTGCTAATGACTCTTTTCTACTCTAGGCACAAGGCCTGAAATTTTGTGGGAAGGGGCCAGTCGATTAGATTGACCCAGTAGGCAACTGGTACTTAATTTATCGTTCTCCGAAAGGATGAAAGGCAAAGTCGACCTAGGCGGAATTTGAACTCAGTACGAAATACCTATTTCTTTACTACTCATAAGGGGCTAAACACAGAGAGAGGTCAAACAAGGACAGACAAGCGGATTAAGTCGATTATATCGACCCCAGTACGTAACTGGTACTTATTTAATCGACCACGAAAGGATGAAAGGCAAAGTCGACCTCGGCGGAATTTGAACTCAGAACATAGCGGCAGACGAAATACCGCTAAGTATTTCGCCCGGCGTGCTAACGATTCTGCCAGCCCGCCGCCTCAACACGACTAAATAATACGAGGCAGTGATATTAGCAGAAAGAATACAAGTAAACAATGGTAGTAATTGAAAACATTTCCTCTTAATGCATCACTAGAACTTCAGAACAGAGAAAAGAAGCAGCATTACATGTGACTGCACTTGAGTTTCTGTAAATTTTGGTTCAAAAATAGAGGCGAATCTACTACTCTTATTATAATCTACAGTAATATAATGAAACAACATCTCATATTGGTTACTGTAATCATCTCGAAATAGAAAGCAGCAGCGACTTAGTTCTGACATATACTGATCGACCCAGTGTCAAGGAAAATCCTTACTAGTTTCTGTTCTTCCTGTTCCATTACGTTTGTTCTGACAAATGAAATATCCCAGCTTTTCTCCAGGGAAATTAGTTTTGATGCTAAAATACTATCTCTTGCAAATAAACTTAGATGCAAATTCTGTAGTTTTTTATTATTTTTATTTGTATTTATATTATGGAGGATTTACTGAAAACTTGTTTTGTTTTTATTTCGATTTTGTATTTGTTTTTTTGCATTTCTTCTTATTTATGTTTTTGTTACATTTATTCAAATGTAAAATAGAATCAATGAAAATCTTAATGCCGTCCATTTATATAACCAAGATTTTTTTTTTTTTTTGTTTTGACGAGCCAAAATTATTTCGTAATGTGTATTTTGTTTAGATTAGATGTAGAGGGGGAAAGCAGTCGGAAGTATAAGTTCATTCAACTGTCTTCTAATCTGATCTGAGTTCAAAACCTGCTCAAGACGTTTAATCGTATTTCTGGTAATAGCCTCTATGTGTTCGGTTCGCCTGCATATCTATTTCATATGAAATATTCATAAAAACAGAAGAAACACATCGGATTGTATTGTCTCATATAATCCTTTTTCTTCAAGGCCTGGGACTCGTTAACCGGCCAGTTATCCGGTTTCCATCAATCGCAAACCAGTTTCCATCAGTAAGACGCCGGTTTACTTCAGGTTTCAACGCCAGTAACTTTTTAATGAAAAAGAGCAATTCGATTACATCGACTCCTGTACTTGACTGGTACTCTACTTTATCGACCTCGAAAGAATGAAAGCTAAAATTGGTCTCAGTGGGAATTGAACTCAGAAAAGAACGTAGAGAGCTGGATGAAATAACTCTGAGCATTTTCTCCGACATGTCAGCGATTCTGCCAGCTTTCAGCCTTTCTTCTTTTACTGTACTTGTAAAGAAAACGTTTCGTTACAGATTTAAGACAGTCGGCTACGGTTTGAGGGAGATTTGGCTATTACTTCTCACAGTATCAATTACCACTGATAAATTCTGTCACTGGTTTAGTTGTAACTGTGTATCATTGTTAGTTTGCCGTTCAACTACTCCCTGATTGCCCGTATTTTTCGTTTTGAGTATCCTGACTTAATATATTTTAGTGATAGCATTCAATGTGTTTACCTTTCTTTCTGATGCTATATGATATGATTTGGCTGCCATATCTAATAAACAAATATCAAATGAACTCACAGTGGCTTTTCCTTTGTGACGACATGGAGTGGTGTATCACGCCGCATTTAGCAGCGAAAGCAATCAAGAAGTTTGCTCCTCAAATAGAAAATCAAACGTTTCTAAAAGAATGAGTAACAGATCAGCAAGATATAAACTAAACTTCAGCAGGCCTCATCAGTGAAATTTGTAAGCTCATATCAATGGAAGGAAAATATATAGATAAATAAACAGATAAGGCTTCTATTTGGTAGAATACCCTTACATTTCATGTAAAAATCATAAAAATATTCATTATTGAAAGCGAGAAATGTCGACATTATGTAGAGTTATGTTTGTTATTTACCCCTAAGTCGATGCAGACTTGTGATTAATGGGATTTTCTTTTTTTCTTCTAAATAAAGTTTCAGTCAAATTCTTGAGCCGATGCAATCAAATAGTGTCTTCCACTCAAAAATTGCTGGTTTTAAACTCTGCAACGGAGCAGCGTCTCGTTGAGGTGGGAATATGCTCTTGACCATTTATATGGAAAACAGGTAACCGGCCTAATGAGTCCTAGGGCTAAACAAAAATAATGTCCTCCTCTCAAAAAAGGCTGATCTTAAACTCTACTATGCACCGGCGTCTCGTCCAGGAGAAATGTGATCTCAACCATTTATGTGGAAACCAGGTAACTGGACTTATGAGTCTTAGGGCTAAACAAAAAAAATAATGTCTTTCTCTCAAACATTGCTCTTCTTAAAGTCTGCAACGCAGCAACGACTCGTTCAGCAGGAATGTGATCTCGGTCATGTACATGGAAACCAGGTAACCAGCCCTATGAATCCTGGGGCTAAACAAAAATAAATAAATAAAACAGTAAAGGAATTAGAATTGTGTGAACCAGGAATTCGAATGCACGAAATCTGTAACCAATGCGTTATTGCGCTTTCATAGGCGTTATCTATATTTAAAACAAAACCCTATTTTCCTATCTACTTGCAAATGACAAAGCGAAACCTCTGCCAATCCCTCTACACTTCCACAATGTTAACCTAATTTCTTTTCTCGTCAACCGTTTTACATGAAGGATTTCTTCGTTGCCACGATTGACATACTATTCCATTTTTCTTTTTCAACCTGCCTTCGTTTGGAAATGTGAAGTTAATGTATTCTCTGCCCTACTTCAATCCTCTTGGGGGTTATCATACCAAATTGTCCACTTCGACTGACTACAAACCTCTGTCTTTTCTGCCCAGCCCTCATCTACACTAACCCTCTCATCTTCAGCAAAATTTTTGTTATTTGTATATACATTCTGTTTTGCATTCCCAACATATCGGCCCTCTCCTTTTCTTTTTTCCTTTTCTCCTTACTATCTCTGCGTCCCTATCTAGTTATTATCTATTCTCTATTTATCACGCTCTTTGATCATTCCTCATTTTTGTCTTTATCTTTATCCCGCAGTGACAAGCTTTCTCTCCTCCACACACACTCTCTCTCTCTCTCTCTCTCTCACTCTCACACACACACATGATCTCATTCACACTCTCTTTCTCTCTCTCATTTTCCTCTTTCGGTCTTTCGCTACACACATCCACAAATGTACATACATAGATATATATGTAAGTATATGTGTCTGTGGTGTACCTATGTATGTATACAATATATACATGTATATATACATATATATATACCAACACACAAATATATATGTACACACACAAATATATACACACACACATATACATACATACATGCATATATATATATATATATATATATATATATATATGTATATATATATCAAAGGCCTTCATTTTCATATATACAGCCATCCTTTCTCTCTCTCTCTCTATTTCTCTCTCTCTCTCTCTCTCTCTCCCTCGAGCTATTCCAGTCTAACCCTCTTTTATCATTGCTCTCTTTATTTTCCTGGATACTTAAATTGAACCTTTCACTAACTAATCCGTCCCTTCTGTTTATCTCTCTGCCTCCATTTCTACACATACACACATTACATACATTCACACACACACGTATTTATATATATATACAGAAACACGCATACATATATGTGAATACATATACACAGAGACACACAAGCACGCGCACACGCACACACACACACACATCTATATACATATGTTTCTCTTTTTCTCACTCTTTATGCAAAATCATACGCTTTCTATTCATCATTTCATTGGCTTTCGCATTTTTTTCCTCTTTATACACTTAAATGCCATTGTCTTTCTCGTTATATATTTCTCTGCCAATCTGTCACCTCTCTCTCACACACACAGACAGGCGCACACACACACATATATATATACATATATATATATATATATATATATATATATATATAATATATATATATATATATATATATATATAAAGATATATACATATATGTATCTGTGTATATATATATATATATATATATAATTAATCAATATAGGGTGGCAAAAAATTTTGTAGAATTTTTTTTGCCACCAGCGGCCTAGTGGGAAAAAATTAAATAGTCATAGACCATTTTTAAGTTCAACATCACAATCAAGGAACGGCCATAATAGGCCATTCACCCACTAGAAATAACAGCCAAAGCTTCAACCGCAAAATAACATTAATTCCGTAAACCAGGAGAAAATTAAAAAAACATTTACCCTGTAATTTCTTATACGATGCACCATTTCATCTAATGGTAAACTAACCTGATTAAATTAAATCAAGCCAATCTTCCATAGGCCCTTAGATTCGTCAGTAAGAAATAGCCAGATCGGAACAGATATTTTCACGAGGCATTTCTGTCCCTGCCTCGACAATATCTGACCTATAATTTTCAAATCATCGCACTCGCGCCAAATTTATCGGCAGCAAATAAATATAAGCCGCCGATTCGATTACGGAATTAACCAGAAAATTCATAATTAATCAATATAGGGTGGCAAAAAATTTTGTAGAATTTTTTTTTTTTTGCCACCAGCGGCCTAGTGGGAAGAAATTAAATAGTCATAGACCATTTTTAAGTTCAACATCACAATCAAGGAACGGCCATAATAGGCCATTCACCCACTAGAAATAACAGCCAAAGCTTCAACCGCAAAATAATTTTCTCCTGGTTTACGGAATTAATGTTATTTTGCGGTTGAAGCTTTGGCTGTTATTTCTAGTGGGTGAATGGCCTATTATGGCCGTTCCTTGATTGTGATGTTGAACTTAAAAATGGTCTATGACTATTTAATTTTTTCCCACTAGGCCGCTGGTGGCAAAAAAAAAAAATTCTACAAAATTTTTTGCCACCCTATATTGATTAATTATGAATTTTCTGGTTAATTCCGTAATGGAATCGGCGGCTTATATTTATTTGCTGCCGATAAATTTGGCGCGAGTGCGATGATTTGAAAATTATAGGTCAGATATTGCCGAGGCAGGGACAGAAATGCCTCGTGAAAATATCTGTTCCGATCTGGCTATTTCTTACTGACGAATCTAAGGGCCTATGGAAGATTGGCTTGATTTAATTTAATCAGGTTAGTTTACCATTAGATGAAACGGTGCATCGTATAAGAAATTACAGGGTAAATGTTTTTTAATTTTCTCCTGGTTTACGGAATTAATGTATTTTGCGGTTGGTGAAGCTTTGGCTGTTATTTCTAGTGGGTGAATGGCCTATTATGGCCGTTCCTTGATTGTGATATATATATATATATATATATATATATATATTATATTATATATATATATATATATATACATATATACATAGATACATATATGTATATATGTATATTTCTCGCTCCATTCACCGACTCCGTTTTGCATTCCATCTATCTCAACGCTCTACAACAACACCGATATATTATAGTTTACACCGACAGATGAAACAATGAGATAAGTACGCGACCAGATGACCAGAAACTCATAATAACCATAAAGTATCTCCACGCCTCCTTACGCGTACCGTGTTTACAGTGTATGTTAGAAAATGGATGCATATATATCAAAAAGAAGAAAAAAGGAAGAACGCAAGCTCGCATACGCGTATAGACTCATTATGTGTACTCGGTAAACATATATATGAATATGCGTGTATATATAAATATATATATATAAAAATACACACATGCATACATATATACATACATACATACACACACATATATATATATATACATACCTATATATATATACACATACCTATATATATATGGGGAGAGTTTACGGAAAAAAACAAAAGACGAAGTCAGGTGGTGTACAAAACAAACAGATGTATTAATATAACGCTCAGGAATAGAAAAAGTCTTTTACGTTTCGAGCCTACGCTCTTCTACAGAAATGGACACAGAAAAAACAAAGCGAGAAACAAGGAGAGAAAAATTTGTGTAAAGGCTAACGATTATATATACATATGTATATTCATATATATAAATATGTATATATACATACACAAACACACGCACAGACGCGCATATATATATATATATATATATAATATATATATATATATATAACGGGAAGCTTTATGAAAATAAACAAAAGACGAAGGCAGTGGAAAACAAACGAACAATTGTATTAGTATGGCGCTCAGGAAATATAAATAAAACAAGTCTTTAACGTTTCGAGCCTACGCTCTTCAACAGAAAGATACACAGAGAGAGAAAAACACAGAAAGAAGGAGAGAAAATATTGAAAATATATATATATTAAATGCTTGACTTGAAATACGAGACTAGAAAAGCAGCCAGCAACTGATGAAGAGTCGTTCTTTATGTTGTTTGATTTGTGTTCCATTTGTGTCTTCCGTTGTTCGAAAGACGTGTTCATGCTCCATGGACTCGTGATTCGTACTCTTTTGTTGTACACGTTTCATGTCGTCCTGTTCCCACATATGCATATATATATATATATATATATGTGGTGTGTGTGTGTGTGTGTGTGTGTGTATAATATATATATATATATATGTTGTGTGTGGTTGTGTGTGTTGTGTGTGTGTTATATATATATATATATATATATATATATACGTATAGATGTAATTATTATTATTATTATTATTATATGTCTATATATATGTGTGTGTGTGTGTGTATAAGAGTGGCTATGGGTATGTAGCTTGCTTACCAAACACATGATTCCGGGTTCTGTCACACTGCGTGGCACCTTGGGTAAACGTCTTCTACTATTGCTTCGGGTAGACCAAACCCTTGTGAGTGAATTAGGTAGACGGAAACTGTAAGAATCCCACCGAATATATATATGTGTGTGTGTATGTGCATTTGTGAATCTGTGTTTGTCCCCACAATCGCTTGACAACCGGTATTGGTTTGTGTCCGTCCACATAACTAAGCGGTTCGATAAAACAGACCGGTCGAATAAGTACTAGTCTTACTAGTAGTGAGCAAAATGTATGTGCCGTACGTTAGCTCACTCTCTCTCCATCAAACCAACGTTGCCTGGACAGGTGCAGAGTGTACTACACGTAAAGAGACCATCAAGGCCACAACGCACACTCTGTCTGGGAATTGAAATGGCGATCCCAAACCGGATGACGTGTTATGCTCATCAGCATAACAGAGAAAAAGAGAGAGTAGTTGTTTTACGTTTCAAGCATAGATCATCTTCGGAAACAAGAAAGAACAGGAAAATCCAAAGGGAAAGAAAGAAAAAGTAGGAAAACAATCACCAACAATCCATGTGGGGTTACGGCTCTGATACACACATATATATATATATATATATATAATTTTAATCCAAACGGGAAACAAAAAAACAACAACAATGGAACAATTACAGTATTATTATTAATAGGCGCTCAGGAAATGGAAGCAGGGAGTATTATGACGTTTCGAGCGGAGCTCTTCGTCGGAAACATAAAGAAGGAAGAGAGAGGAAAGAAAGATCCAGAGCGGGCAACAGGGATAGAGAAAAAAAACGACTGGTGTTTACGAGTTACACATGGTGAAAAAAGGGGATATATATATATATATATATATATATATGTGTGTGTGTGTGTGTTGTGTGTGGTGTGTGTGTAAAAAGTAAAAAATATATACAAACTGGGACAAGAACGTGAAACACCCAGAAGACGACACAAGAACCACAGGACGGGACATTCGAAGCCCTCAGCCACCAGTCAAGAACCGGACCATCCTCGCAACCTCGGCCGACCAATCTTGAGACCGCCCCGACCTGGGCAGCCCCCAAGGGAAATCTAAGCCAAGCGCATCAGATCCCTTGGAAGAAAGCCTCGAATGTATACAACACAAGGACGGAAAACGAACGATGTACACGAATAAAAATACAGAAATACGTGAAAACAATAAGGAAAGCACGAATAAGAATACAAAAACGTAAAAACAATAAAGGTAAGGATAAAAAACAAAACCAGGACGTAGGACAAGGGTCTTTCGACAGGACGAGTTGAGTTGGGGCTGGCTTATGGAGTTGTGCCTTATGGCCGCGGAAGACAAACAAAAACGTGTTGCTTCAACGACTGCTGAATACGAAAAGGCCGCCCAGCAGTGGCTAGCTGGTCACGTGAGGACAAAAGACAGGAGAAAGGGACAGATGAGAGAGAGAAGGTGAACAGGGGAGAAGAAAGAGACAGATCGAGGGGAGTGGAGGTATGAGAGGTAGAGAAGCGTAGGAGGGGGGGAACACACACAGACACGCACATGCACACACACACACACACACACACACACACACACACATATATATATATGCACATATACATATGAATGTATGTATGTTTGTATGTATGTATACATATATATATATATATATATATATACTCAAAATAAGCATTTGATTTATATGGATAAAAACATACCAAATTCTGGTGCCTTTAACTTAAGTACCATATTCATCTGAATCTAAATTTTGCTGAACTTATATATTTATATATATATATATATTATATATAGATAATAAATAGATAGAATATATTCTTATACATATATGTGTGTGTGTTTGTGGTGTGTGCTTGTGTGTGGTGTGTGTGTGTGTTGTGTGGTGTGTTGTGTGTGTGTGTGTGTGTGTGTTTGTGTGTGTGTGTGGTGTGTGTGTGTGTGTGTGTGTGTGTTGTGTGGTGTGTGTTCTGTAAAAGTTTTAAAATTATTTACACGTAATAGTAAAATAATTTTTTAAAACCAAGGTATCAGTAAAAAACGTAGTTTGATATTTTAAATCAATAAATGGATTATCCTTCATCTATATGTAACTAATATATCGATTCAATATAATTGGCTTTTCATGAGTTAGTTCTAACCCCCAATTCCTCTTTGATTTCCGAGGTAAGGTAAGCAAAAATCTCTTGAAAGAGTTCACGAAATTCACGTATCATCAACATCTCGGCTCTCTATAAAAAAAAACGTTATTTTGTTATTTTGTCAGTATACCCTTTTTCATATAGAATGATGTAAATTTAATTAACTATACGCACATATATTATAGTCTATATAATTGCTTATCTCATCTAGTATATCTACTTGCCTTCAATTCTTCTCTGTCGGGTATGTCTAAAAGTATACGTAACCGATTTTTGATAAACCATTAAAGCTACAGGAATTTATGTTGTAGGATTAAAATTTAACCAAGGAGAATGCATTCTGCTACACTCACACATAGTTTTATATGTGCGCTGTAGTAAGAGAATAGGAGAAATCTTTGGTAACTTCTTTTATTTTATTTTTCAGTCAGTCTGCTTTTTGCATTAACAATTTCGTCAGAAGAGAAAACTTTTACAGTACATTATTAGATTCAAGCAAAGAATGTAGACCTGCATTACATATAAGTGTATAACAAATATACATATATATACATACATACATACATGCATACATACATACATATATATGTATATATATATATATATAGGAGATAAATAAAAATATATGCATACATAACCATATATGTACGTACCTACATCTACATGTATATATACATGCATATATAAATAATTATACGGAAGTACAGGACATCACAATAAGACGAAGTAGAAACGAAAAGCAAAAAAACAAAAAACAAGAAAACGGAAAACGAAAACCAAATACAGGACAGGTTACACAAGGACAAAACCCCCGTCATCAGCTGTCGCTAGAGGAGTCAGGCATGTTTCGAAGGCTAACAGAACACTAATCAATAGGCCTTCCTGCGAGAGAATTAAAATAAAATTTCAAGCAGCGCAGGGCACAATGAGTACGAACACAAACAAGACGTAACAATAAGACTGCCAAATTAAAATACATGTACAAAAACAAACACAAGAGGACGAACGAAAAAGCCTTTTTTCTGGCATAGACAAACAATAAAACTGCAAAAATAAAAATACATGTACAAAAAGTACAATTAGTTACAAAACGAGAAAATAACAAGAATACTATACAGGAAATTAACCACACAAGGGGACGAACGAAGAAGAGCCTTTTGCTGGCAAGGACGAAGTGTGTAGTAGCAGCGCGTGGAGGCAGTCTTTCAATAGTGGTAACCACGTGTAAAGGAATTTTGTTTTATAGGCAAGGAAGAGGGAGGAGGGGGGGGACACGCGGCGAAGAGAGAGGAGGAGGGGGAGGGAGAAAGATTGAAGAGGTTAAAGCAAAGGGAGAGAGTACCGCATCTTCAATATAATAATATTAATATAAAAAAAGGGGACCAAGAAGTGGATCGAAACGACGAATCGGAACGAACCTGATGCGGGGCGCTGTCAGACCTAAGGAGATAAATAAAAATATATGCATACATACCAAACATATATATATATATATATATATATATATATATAATTATGGTGTAGCCTGTTAGAGTATAGTATAAAACAGTAGTAGTAGTAGTAGTAGTAGTAGTAGTACTTTCAGGTTTGTGTTTGGACATCTGTCATGTATGAATAGACAACTGAAAAAATCGGAGTCAACAACAAGGGGTACGGTTAGACATTTATTTTTTAATCACTACAATTGCTTCCACGCAACGGGTACTTGTTTATGGAACTGTTTACCTGCATTATGAAATATAGTTGTGTTTCTTCAGGCGATGTGTAAATATTATCTCCATAAGTTTAAAATCCTCGGCTTCAAGAACATCCTATCTCTCTGTCGTGTCCTGAATTTAGTAGTAGTCACTGAGCTTATTAGGACGTGTTATTGCTGAAGGGCCGTTGGTAAACTGTTTTCAAAGTGTAGTGTAGTGGGCTGGTGATATTCTAAATGTTAATGTGGTTGCCGTGTTAACGGTATTAGTATTTTATTTCTTGAAACTGCTGATTTGTTCTTCATGGTTGGTTACACATGCGATTTCTTCGACTAAAGACGGCGTTCCAGCTGACCGCAGTCAAATGACTGAAACATAAAAGATAACAATTGCAGCGTGTAAGGTGTTTATAAGCCATTTAAGAAACACACAAAACCGTTAGATTCACTTCAACATTTAAATTTAATTTGTCAAAATATTTTCGTCGCTTTGAGACCGCGACCTGTTCACTGACAAAGCTTCGTGCTGCTTCCACGCTGCAATTGTTTTCGTTCCAGCACACGATCTCAGATCAAGTCACTTGCTATCCAAGTACATCTCCGTAAATAGAAGATTGTCTACTCCTTATACAGAGTTTCACCACCTCCCGTACCTATACCTTGCAACCATCATGGCATATGATACGGCTTTTTAAACCAACGTTCTGAAAAGTCACTCACATAAATTGCACATCCGATTTGGACCAATAAGAGCTGCAGATAAGTTCAGATCTTTGTGGATCTTGAAATGCATTTTGAGGCCACCGTTAAATTTCCAGATATTCTGGCATACACTGCATTCAAAGAAGTGCACAGACATATAGGCAGAATACTTGGTGGTGGTTTCACTTTCCATGGGTTCGCAAATGAAATTTGAGCCCAGCAAAAGAAAGGCATGGTCTGTCACAAATTGGGCATACAAAAAGGTCATTGTGATTCGCCTTCTTGATCGTAACATTCTTCCTTAAATTTCTTTTGAGTCTTGCATGGCTTATCCCGGCCTCTTCAAACGCTTTCACTAACTCCACACTTTTGTTCACCATCCAGCTCGATCCGAGGCAAGGGTTTCTATGTCCTCTGAATCCATTCCAAGTGACATCATAGTAGTCCTTATGCCGTCCTTAAACCTTTATATATATGTATGAATGTGTATATATATATATACACAGGAGTGGCTGTGTGGTAAGTAGCTTGTTTACCAACCACATGGTTCTGGGTTCAGTCCCACATCCGTGGCACCTTGGGCAAGTGTCTTCTACTATAGCCTCGGCCCGACCAAACCCTTGAGAGTGGATTTGGTAGACGAAACTGAAAGAAGCCCGTCGTATATATGTATATATATATATGCGTGTGTGTTTGTGTGTCGGTGTTTGTCCCCCTAGCATTGCTTGACAACCGATGCTGGTGTGTTTATGTCCCCGTTAATTAGCGGTCGGCAAAAGAGACCGGCAGAATAAGTACTGGGCTTACAAAAAAGAATAAGTCCCGGGTCGAGTTGCTCGATTAGAGGCGGTGCTCAGCATGGCCGCAGTCAAATGACTGAAACAAGTAAAAGAGTAAAAGAGAGTATATATATATATATATATATATATATATATATATACATATACGCACACACACACACACTGATGCTTATGCATTTACATGCGTATGTTACTGGATTTGCCTGTGCTTGTATACAGAAAAAATATATATATAATCTAAGTTTCGATTCATTGATCCAAAACAGGAAAGAAAATATCTAATATCTTTGCCCATTCTATGGACAGCGCTATTCCTATGTAAATGATATATAAAATAACGAAGACGATCAGAAATAGAATATCCAAAAAGAAAAAACTCGACATTTTTGCATATGATATCTGAGAAAATTCGTTCTATACACATACATACATGTATACACAAATACATTACATACATACAAACATACATACATACAAACATACATACATACATGCATACATACATACATACATACATACATACATACATACATACATACATACATACATACATACATACATGCATACATATGTACGTACCTATAATCATACATGTATACATACGTACACAAGTGCCCGCATGCATGCATACGATATATATAGAGAATATTTTAAATGATAACATAGTCACACAAAATAGCTGGTATTTTTTAAACTCTTTTTTTATTCATATTTGTCGGTCTTACTATCTCCATGCTTTCTTCAGCAATATGACACATTCATACATGTATATATGCAATCCTCGGAATATGCTAAGATATTGGCTTGATTATACTTTGCTTTCGATCGATGTATGAAGATTTGGCCGGTTTATATTCAAATTATCCATGTACGCTAACGCAATTTTATTGGTATTAAGACGGATTGACATGCATATTTTATCGATAAGCGACTATACATAGATAAACATACACGGGTATCATGCGACCATACACAGATAAATATATACGTGTATTTATGGGCTGTGATGTCGTGTACGTTCTTTTTAAGAACAACCAGAGTAAAATGACACAAGGTCAGCTCTCCATACGTACGTCAAAGTATAGGATTCCTTCCTTTTTCCTTAAGGATGCGGAGCAGAAATGAAATTAGCAATGTTTATTAAATTTAATCGCTGTATAGGTAGCTCATTATTACATACTTATAATTCTAACTAATTATGTTACGAGCTATTTTCCTTTTTCACATATTCGTGTCTATATGCGCCTGTACACACACACACACATACACAAATACATATATGTTTACCTATATGTCAATGTGCATACACACACACACACACACATATATATATATCCTATGCATCATGGCATATATATACACATACACAACAACAATATATATGTATGCAAATATATATATACTATTACATATATGTACTATAATATATACATACACATATAATTACATACATACATACATACATACATACATACATACATACATACATACATACATACATGCATGCATATCATACACTAATATAAATTTATGTGGCGAAGTGTCAAAATTGCTAGGGAGTCAGATGGAATACCTTGCAGTGTTTCTATCAGCTCTTCACACTTTGAAGTCTGATCTCGTCTCCTGTCACTTGAAAGACGGATACTTTTAGGCAAGGCAGAAATGGTGATGCGCTTGCGAAGTTCTTCAAAAAAAACCTGTCCAAATATTTCAGCTTATCACACACCTTGACAAAGTATTGGTTGATTGTAGGGAACGCATCTGATAGACAAATGCATAGCTAGATAAGAAAAAAATGCGTGTGTGCGTTTACACATAGAGAGAGGGGGAGAGAGTGAGAGATGAGCCGTTAGAGATATAACCAGATATAGCTATCTATGTAAAAAATAGATGTGCGTTCATATATAAACATATATATTTTTTTTTACATATATATATGTGTGTGTGCATGTATATATATAGATATAGATAGATAGATAGATAGATAGATAGATAGATAGATAGATAGATAGATAGACAGATAGATAGATAGATAGATATAGATATACATATATATGTGTGTGTGTGTATGTATGTATATATATTATATATATATAGAGAGAGAGAGAGGAGAGGGAGAGGAGCGAGAGAGGAGAGAGAGAGAGACAGACAGGACCAGACAGGACAGACAGACAGACAGACAGACAGACAGACAGACAGACAGACAGAGAGAGAGAGAGAGAGATGGGAGAGAGAGAGAGAGAGAAAGAGTTTCAACATTTAAACCAAGGCACTTCAACAGAAGGAACGGAAAATACACACAGAAAATATGGACGTGCCCATTCCTCGTCAGTTATAGTCCAAAAAATTCTTACCTTTTCACGCTTTTAATTATAATATAGTTCATTTTTTGGTGGCGTCAGCAGTGAAAAAATGCTGAGTATAGAGAGCGAACGTTGAGAACAAGGATAAAAAGAAACGAGAACAAGTAGTGGTACAAATATAAATATACAAAAGAAATAAAATACACAATATGCAAACAAAATAAAGTTCGTACGGCTCTGAAACAGAAATAGAAGTGGGTATGAGTAGCATAAAGAAAATGTTCTAAAGGATTGAAAACAGAAGGTAGAGATGAAAAAAATAGAATGAAAGGTGAAAAAACAAACCATCTGTTGGAAGAGCCTAAGAGAAGCATGACTGAACGAGTCAAAGATCAAGCGGAGGAAGAGGATAGAGACAGGAGAATGGTTACACGTCAGTGGTGAAAGACAGAAAGCAACTAAGAGGTAAGTTGTTTAGAGAAGAAGGAGAAAGAAGGACAGAAAATAGAAAGAAAGAAACGTCACACATGATATTACTGCTATTCAGAGGGACAAAAAGAACGTTGTGTGGCGTTTGATTGAATAATATCTTTCAAAAATTAAACGGAAGCATTACAAAGAAACGAACGGAAAAGACACACACGAGACATGGATCTGCTCATTCCTTGTCTATATATACATATATATATATATATATATATATATATATATATATATATTCCTTGTCTATATATATATAATATATATATATATATATATTATATATATTCCAATTTTTTGGTATCCCTTATTGCAGAGCCTTGCGTTGCAGGTTATCAATTTTGCTGGTTTAAAGAGATCGCATAGTAATAATTTTAAGAAAATTCCTGGATGTCTGCGACAACGTTTTCGATATATTTTCGCTACTAACCCCTTCACGACATATCTATTTTTATTCACGACAAATATATTATAAAGTTTGAAAAGATCTCAAGTCCTGCAACTCTTAATAATTTGAGCACGTCAATACATTCTGTTCGTTGGTACAATCACTCGTACAAGTCGCCGGTCGTTACCACCTTTTCTTCAGAAGTATCTTATAATTGTATTAACAATTTACTTGGATATTCATGCAGACCGTACTTAAAGACAATAAAAGAACAATTACACAAGGTTATTCGATGTAAAACTTAATACAGTTCTATATTTAATAGATGAGGAATTATGTACGTTATTTACATTATTTACACTTGACGAATATTTGTCCTCATTTTGCCCATGGACATGTGGTGTATCGGTTAAGAGCACAGGCTACTAATCCCAATATTCTGAGTTCGATTCCAGCAGTGACCTGAATAATAATAATAATAATAATAATAGTAATAATAATAATGATGATGATGATGATGATGATAAGAAGAAGAAGGATAGCATCAAAAAATACCTTAGGAATGAGAACCCAGGTTCGAAATTTCCCTAAGACACCTGATGAAGGCTGGAGGGTATATCAGCTGAAACGTTGTGTTAACAACAAACAAGATGAGGACAAATATCCGTCAAATGTAAATAATGTAAATAATGTTTACATTCAACGATGTCAATACATATTTCAAAAAGTAATAATATCTCGTTTTGATTGACAGAAGGAAACCAGGAATAAAATCAATAGTTTTTAAATTTTTATAGAAATTGTTAGCACCACTAATGAAAATTGTCATGACTTTATTCTAGAATATTCAAATGCACTGAAAGAAAGAGTTTGACCAATTTTTGCAGTATTACTGACTTTACTCTTTAAACTTTAACTCGTGTCACTCATTTTGACTGTGGCCATACCGGAGTACCGCCTTTAGTCGAGCAAATCGACCCCAGGACTTATTCTTTGTAAGCCTAGTACTTATTCTATCGTTCTCTTTTGCCGAACGACTAAGTTACGGGGACGTAGAGATACCAGCATCGGTGTGTCAAGCGATATTGGGGGGGAACAAACACAGACACATACACACACACTCACACACACGCACACACACACGCACACACACACACAACACACACTCACGCACACATATACGACGGGCTTCTTTCAGTGTCCGTCTACCAAATCCACTCAAAAGGCTTTGGTCGGCCCGAGGCTATAGTCGAAGAACCCGGAACCATGTGGTTGGTAAGCAAGCTACTTACCACATAGCCACTCCTACGCCTATTAGGGAATTTAAAGAAAAAAATTATATTTCATAAAAACTGAAAATCTCACGTTTCCATGTGAATTACGGAGCTGTGTACTTCTTTAAAACAGAAATTAGAAGGAAATTTACGTTTGGTTTTTGGCGCAGGTATGGCTATGAGGTTAAAAAGGCTTGCTTTGCCCCCACGTGCACATCACCTTGTGTACCAGTGCCATGGGAATGAATTTCGAAAAGGAAACTGTATGGAAGCTTTTTCTTTTTCTTTTCTTTCCCCCCCGTCTGTCTTGATAGACAATGGGTTGCGCCAAGGGTGGGGCCTACTTTGATGATGTGCAGCGTCTGCTGTGACTGAACAGTCCAATTCTAGAGTGGCAGTCCTTGGTACAGTTGCTGCACACGAACATCGATGGGTACGTGTGGGGTGTTGCTGCAGTTGTGCAGGAGGAGGACAACTGCAGTATGGAAGCATGTGGTGTATAAACATGTATATATATACATACAGATGTACAATAAACATGTATATACATACATACAGATGTACAATAACATACATAAATACATACATGCAAATATTTGTGTTTGTGTGTGTGTGTGTGTGTGTGTGTGTGTGTGTGTGTGTGTGTGTGTGTGTGTGTGTGTGTGTGTGTGTGCGTGCGTGTGTTTGTCAACCCTCCTTCACTGCTTGTCAACTAGTGTTGGTTTGGTTGTGTCTCTGTAAAGTAGCGCTTCGGCAAAAGTGACTAACAGAATAGGTACATGACTTTAAGATAATAAGTACTGAGGTCAATTTGTTCGAACACAAAAGCCGTTCCCAGGAATGGCCGTAGCCCAATGACTAAAGCAAGCAAAAGATAAAAGATGCACTTAATTGAACACTTGTAAAATTCTGTTTTTATAAACTCTTTATATTCCAGAATTAAAAAAAATATATCTTCATAATACACACACACACACAGACATATATCCTTGTTTTCGTATACATTCGCTACTTTATTCCAAGGAATCTAATGCGCTTAGCTTAGTTTTTCCTTGGGGCTGGCCTGATTGGAGCAATCTCGAGTATAACCAGCCGAAATTGCAAAGATAATCTGGAACTAGACTGAGGAAAGGAAACTCCGAATGACCCTCTTGTTTCATTTCTATCGTCTATCTGGATGTTTTGTTGTCCCTGTCTGGATGTTTTGCGTTCTTGTCCCATTTTGTACTACACATATATATATATATATATATATATATATATATATATATATATATATATATACGATGGAGATATACTCGTAAATACTTGTTGAGTCTAATGAAAGAAGGATTTCTTTATCATTTAGTGTCTTCGAAATTATCATGAAATTTAACTTGTTATGTATAATGGAGATCACGTCTCGATTCATTTTAACTGGCATTTAATTGCGTTAAACACATCTATATAACAGATGTATTTTTACTTCACACTTGTTTTTATTTCATTAGAATGTTCTTTATAAGTTTTTAGACTATATTTTTTTACCACCATATTTCAACAATATGTTTAAAATTATGCTTTTTTAAAAACACACTTTAACTGAGAGAGCAATACAATAGTAGTTCACACAATCTATAATTTCTACATTAATTTTTTATTTTATTTTATTTTTACATATTTTATGTATTTTTTTATTGACGTTAAAAGAATTTACAAACTTTGAAAGAACATGAAATAATTGTTTTTGGAACAGTGAATCTCGAAGCATATAAAGCTATAAATGACAGTATGTGAATATTGGGTTGATAAACCCTTTTGTATCGTAAAAGACGAACCCACAACCCCAGTAGATATTTTTCTATCCAAAATCGTCTTTCATCCCAATAATCAAGGCGATTAACTGGCAGACTCCTTAGCTCGGTGGAAAAAACGCTCAGCAGCATTTCGTCCGTCTTTACTTTCTGAGTTCAAATTCTGCCAAAGTCGACTTCGCCTTTCATCCTTTCGGAGTCGATAGAATAAATATCAGTTGATATTTATATAATCAACTTATCCCCTCGCTCTAAATTGTTGGTCTTCTGCCAGAATATGAAAGCAGTATTTACATTCTACAAGACTGCGACTTGGCTGAATCGTTAGCACACCGGACAAAATGCTTAGCGGCATTTTGTCCGTCTTTACGCTGTGGGTACATATTCCGCTGAGGTCAACTTTGCCTTCAGTCCTTTCGGAATCGATAAAATAAGGCGAGTACTGGGGTCGATCTGATCGACTAATCCCCATTCCCGAAATTGCTGGTTCTTCTGCCAAAATTAAAAACCAATATTTACATATTATTTATAGCTTTATATGCTTCAAGATCCAATGTGCAAAAAAATAAAAACAACAGCAAAAGAAACATATTTTTATATATTTTATTTATTTCCATTTATTTTTATTTCTAATTACCAAATTCTTCCTCAGCACACATTTTAAAATTACTGGTGCATAACAGTGATTTGTTTGGGAGACATACTGCACCAGAGAACGTATCCAAAGAGTTTTGACCAACACTATGCGTAGTCAGATTCAAACTTCCTGTCTGAGAGGATACTGAATATACAAACAAGGTGTTTGCATCTGACGATACATAAATATTGGCTAAAAGATGTAGACAAATACAGTAGCTGATGAAGAATACCATTAAAGTGTTCGTATTTGATACAATATTTGTAAGGATTTTTTTAATGGAATCTTCAACCGTTAAACTTTAGAAGATGGAGGTCAATTTGAATAATAATAGTAATAATAATAATAATAATAATGATAATAATAATAATAATAATAATAATAATAATAATAATAATAATAATAATAATAATAATAATAATAGCGGTGTCATCATAGTAATTGCGTAAAAATCCTAGTAAACCTTTTAGCTTTTAGTGTATGATTTTTTTTATGAATTTATACACAAAAAGCATTGTAAGACTGTCTCAAAGACAGATTAAGCCTAAATTTGTATAAAGTGGTCAGTGTAAACATTGTGAAATGTTTGATTAAGTCCATTGCAAACATTGCTGAATGAATGATTAAGTCCAACAGCCAGACGGTATTAAACAGAATTGCACCTGTTCATTCTAAACGTAATCATTGACAAGACGCCGACAGCATTAACACAAATTAAATGTATCTAATAATGATATAAAATTTTATAGAGCATAAATCGCTATGTTCTCTTTATGTGTAAAAACAAATTCTAATATGCGTAAAAGTAGTTTTAACTATTTAAGCTTATTATGCCAATTTGTGTTGCATTCTCAAAGGAGAAAACTAATATTTCCTTATTTACTTCATTTTCTAATATGGAAATTTACTAAGCTAGCACTTTTCTCGTTTATGAAATTTATATTATAACTTACCTTGCAATTTTCTGTGTAAAATGTAAGTGATAAGTTTCATGTAACGCATATAGAGAGGAGTGTCCATATATGAACTCTTCTCTTAACGAAGAAATTAAATAACGAATGGTTTCTGAAAGAAAACTAAACTCTCATAACGAGCGGAAATTTTATTAGTGAATCCGAACAGACTTTGCATGCGTGTAAGTACCTAGGAGCGCATTCGTTTAGTGAGATGAATTTGAACAACAAACATCTATTAGAATACGCATGCGTATTCTATGTTGGGAGAGCATATATGAAATGTATGCTAGATAGACGAATGATAAATATAGCGAAGAGTTTTTCTGGAGAAAATTATATTCAGGCATGGAGTTGAAATCTGAACAAATCACGAGTACATAACTAGACAGACAGACAAATAAACAGACAGACAGACAGACAGACAGACAGACAGACAGACAGACAGACAGACAGATAGATAGATAGATAGATAGATAGATAGATAGATAGATAGATAGATAGATAGATAGATAGATAGATACTTTTTTAACAAACGGAAGAAGAGGAAGAAGAAATATCAAACAGAGAAAGCGATAGAAGAATAGAATCAAAATAAATTAAGAGGTATTGCTTTTGTTGATATTCTGTACATTGGTAACTGACCTTCCAGAATCACCCTGATAAAATTCTTCTCTTGAAATGAATAATGTGAAAGGATTATATTTGCACAGCAAGATTTATTCAGCAACGACAAAGACCTCTAAACTGGTCGTAGCTACCCGCTTTCTAGTAACGTTTTGATTCACGTTTTAAAATAAATAATAAATAAATACCAGGTTATTGTGTTTGTTTTATTTGTCCCTTTTACGTAGTTACTTTCATTTGTTTTGTATATTTTGTATACCCTATATTTTTCTTCTTGTCAACGGAGTTACAACCAATGACTTAGATACATCCTTAGGGACTGCCAAACAAAATTACACACGTACACACACTCACACACACTCACACACCTACACACGCATATATACATTCATACATACATACATATATATATATATATATTCCATTTTGTAATCAAGTGTAGTTGGTGCTGTTTGTCATTGGTTCTGTTGAGCATGATGAAGACAAAATCAATCTTAATAGCTTTCTTTTACAAA